>NC_056729.1:844401575-844554075 GCF_019279795.1 Protopterus annectens
TTTGATATGTCAGTTGAAAATTATTTTGACGTTCAACATATTAATGTTCACCCACACAATCCTGGTGCTTACATTCAAACACAGAATGAACGGACCAAAACAAATACACAGCAACAAAGGTCCAGCATAAATATTTTCTTCCAGAATACATTTTGAAAGTATTTTGGAAGAAAATATTTATGCTGGACCTTTGATATATATATATATATATATATATATATATATATATATATATATATATATATATATATATATATATATATATATACATATACATATATATATATATATATATATATATATATATATATATATATATATATATATAGATAGATGGGTCCCCTTCAGATAGTCCAACTTTTAAAAGCTCGACTTTCCTATGGCTGAGACCATATGATCGAGCTTTTAAAAGCTCAGCCAGTCTGAATGAAGATCTCCATACTATGCGGAATGTGAAGATTTCCCGTTTCTGCAATGTAGTGCGATCTCGGATTTGGCATATTTAAGTAGCGGGTGGAATGGTGGTGTAGGGGGTCATGTCCCCCTGCTAGACACATTTAGTTTTTCTTTTGTTTGTTGTATTTTTTTTTACATGGTCGACTTTTCAGATGTTCGATTAAATGGTCTCGGCCATATGAAAGTCGAACATTTGAGATGTCAATCATGTAAAGTAGACCCCTATATATATATATGTATATATATATATATATATATATATATATATATATATATATATATATATATATGTTGGTATATTTAAGTTAGGGGGGTGCAGCGGGGCTTGAGCCCCTGCTAACAGTTTTAAGGTAAATGTTTGTTGTGTTTTTTGTGTTTATTTTACATGGTTGGCTTTCCGAAAGTCGATCATATGGTCTCAGCCATATGAAAGACGACTTTGTGAAAAGTCGACCATGTAAAGTAGACCCATATATCTGTAAAATCTTGAATGACCAAAATCCTGAGACCAAAATCCTGAAAGTTCAAAATTCTGAAAACTCAAAATCCTGAAAACACACAGCATACCAACACTTATTATATTCCAGCACAAGTACATACAGAAACAAATAAAACACAAACTATAATACTGTTCTCCATGTATAAGTAGGGGGGCAAGCTGCACCCCCCACATGCCCCCTGCTACTTAAATATATCAACGCCAAGATTGCACTTAGTGTAGTGAAGTGCAATCTTGAAGTTGATATATTTCAGTAGCAGGGGGTGTGGGTGGTGCAGGGGGGGCTTGCCCCCTGCATAGAGTTGAAGGGTAATATGTTTCTGTATGTACTTCTGCTTGAATATAGTAAGTGTTGGTATCCTGCGTATTTCAGTATTTTGAGGTTTCAGTATTTTGAGTTTTCACTACTTTGTACTTTCAGAATTTTGGTCTCAGGATTTTGGTCTTCAGGATTTTGGTCTTTCTGTAGTGCTCCCATACATACATATACATATATATATATATATACATCTTTTTCTCGTGCGGTTTCTTGAATCTTTACTTAAATTTGAATGTTTACATTGTTGACATCAAGAAATATTGAATATCAGATCATCAAGTTTTGTGTTTCAGGGAGATGTATGTGTGTGCAGGTGAGCAGGGTTTAACGGATAGGGTTAGAGTAAGGGTTAAGGTAGGGGACAACAATACTTTGTGTGTGTGTGTGCGTGTGTCTGTGTGTGTGTGTGTGTGTGTGTGTGTGTATGTGTGTGTGTGTGTGTGTGTGTGTGTGTGTGTGTGTGTGTGTGTGTGTGATTTCCTACGTTTATGCCAGTTTTTGGGATTTAGAATTAGAGCTAGGGTTAAGTTAGGTGACAGCTTGCATGGTGTACATCTGAGGTATTGTGTATTTATTATGTTTGTGTGTCTTTACCTGTTTTTTTAGTGATGCATTTAGGGAAAGGGTTTTGATAAGGTTATGTGTAAGCTGGGTTAGGGGTAGGGACAGGGTTACGTTTAGCAGATGTGCTTTTTATCTTCTGCAAGGATGATGCCACGATATGAACCGAAGATAACTGTCTTCAACGATTGGTTTTGTTTTTGATATCATTCACAGGGGGTACAACGTTTATTTTTCAGTCTGATTAGATATGGTTAATAAATCATGATACTTCACCAGAAATGGTCTAGACCTGTCCCCTCTAAGCTTTTGAATGCAGGCTAAATCTTCATGCAGCCACATAGTGGGGCTTTATGTTCACCACCCTGATAAAACATTCAGCTTACTAAACCAAAACTGGAAATATGAACACAAACTTGGAAAAACATAAGTCTACTCAACTGACCAGAAATCCACTTTATTATACAACATAAACGTACAGAAAACTGAATAAGATTAAGCTCTTTTCGTTTAACACTTTGGATAAACTTCTTCAGATAAACATCAGCTAAAATTACATGCTTATAAAACACTGCTCATTAAGCTTAATTAGACAAGTGTTTAAAATCAATTAACTTTGAAAATCACTGTGGGTGTCATTTTACAGAGAACCAAGTACCTAGTTTAAACCTCAGCTAAATGTGCTTCATCCCTACTATCTGCATGTACGTAATGTATACAAGAAATATAAAACCCATATAAAAATATATAAAAAAGTATGTATATGTAATCAGATGCATATATATATATATATATATATATATATATATATATATACATATATATATTTATATATACATATATATATATAAATACATATATATATATACATATATATATATATATAAATATATATATATATATATATATATATATATATATATATATATATATATATATATATATATTTTTTTTTTTTACCAGTAGAAATGTCTAACTAAAACAGTATGCATGTATAAATAAAATATCACTCTACAAACAATAAGTAACATCTTAACACCATTCTGTGTGTTACATAACTCAGTTAACTAAAACATTTACTAATTGTTTACAAAGTGTAGACTAGGACCATAAGGAACTACACTTATAGTGATCATCTCTCCAGGCTCTTCAGTTTAGGACACATGATAAAGAACAAACTTCGTTCAAACATGGCGGACATGCAACATTCACTCGCAACTGCCACATTAGCTCAAGTTTCTCCAGCAGAAGCGAGGTAGGACCACCACGACTGTCAGTGGGAACATGATCAATAGCCCTAAATTTCAATTTGTGTAATGGATATTGAGTACAGTGACAGGCTAAAGGCTGGGCAGGTTTGACATTGGACTAAATATATCACAGATTTTGAATTACAGTTTAATCTGTATTTGGTGTTAAATTAAAGGGCTCAATATTAAACATTTGCCGTGTCCATGAACTTACTTTGGTTACAGGATTCGCATTTCTACATTCCTGTACTTCTGCTGGTATTAATCTTCTCACCTTCAATTAAACTTTTTAAATTCCTTCCTTTTCTATTAGTAATCACAGGTGAGGATCCTAGTTTCTGTACCACCAATTTATCTGTTTGCAATAAAGCCCAGTTCGTCCGTAGTATTCGCCTTACCTCAATCACGTCTGTTGAATAAATTATTGTAAAGCTTAAAGTAAATTGAGGTTTAGTGTTGTTCACCTCTGGGAATCCTGTCACATTCAGGGAGGTTACCATAGACATTGGAAGTGCCATTACACTGTCGTTATAGACATGTCCAACGTTGTGGTAAAGAATGGGGGTGAACACCCCTAGTTCCCGTTTTAGTTTAACTTCCGTAATTACTTCCGTTAACAAGGTTTCTGGGTATCCCCTATGGGCAAACATACTTCGTAATGTTGTGCACTCTTCGATAAATCTACTGTCCACACTCATCATCCTGCGGCTTCCACCAGTTGACCCTTAAGGACAGATTTCTTTTGATGCCAAGGGTGCGAGCTAGAAAAGTGCAAAAAGGTGTTGCAAAAAGTTTCTTTCCTTTATATACAGGATGTATACCTTTGGTTTGCGCTGCCTTTCCTTAATTCAATGTCCAGGTAGTTCATTTTCTCCTCGATAAATGAACTTGTGAATATTAAAAACCTGGTGGTGTTGTTAAAATAATTCACCATGACACAGGCATTCTGACTGTCCCCTTTTAATATTATACAAATATCATCCAGGAAGCGTGTGTAGAAGAAAATGTACTTGTTAATAGCTTCATTAGCCAAGACAAATTGGTGTTCCCATTGTGCCATTACTAAGTTGGAGAAGCTGGCACCACATGGTGAACCCATGGCAACACCAATTTGTTGTAGGTAATGTTCCTTGTTAAACAGAAAGAAGTTATTTTCTACAATTATTTCCAAAAGTACCTCTACAAGTCTCATCTCTTCCGCAGATGCTTGCTCCTCATAAAGTCAATGACCCATTCAATCCCTGTTCTATGGGGTATGGATGTATACAGGTCACATACGTCCACTGTTAAAAAGTTGTGCTCATCCTTATATTCAAGTTTGTTGATCTCACTCAAAAATGGCCAAGAGTCTTTACAAATCTGATGCTCTTGGACAATATATTTTTTGAGTATAGAGTCCACCAGTTTGGCACAGGGATAAGTGATCAATTGTCTTGCATCCACCAGGGCTCGCATAGGTGGGTCTTCCATTGATTTATGGATCTTAGGGATACCAAAGAGGATAGGCATTTCTAGGCTGAGTAATGTTAGGTAGTTGAAGGTGTTTTACGTCTACTTGTAAATCAGTAAATAAGTCATTGATGTATGACTTAATCTTATTGTGGGCTACGTTAAGTTCATTCAAGCATACTTCTGTATATGCGTCAGTGTTGAGAATTTTTTTCCATTCTTTCCACATAGTCGACTTCAGTTGCCTCCCCCATTGTCTGGTTTCATAATATGGACAGGTAGGTTCTTAATGTACTGCAGTTCTTCCCAAGCTTTTTCAGATATATTGTTTATGCTGACCAGGTGGTAGCACCCCCCCCCCCCCAAGTTTTGACTTGATATTCAACTCACAAACAGTATCAAACAAGGCTAATAAGGGGTGTAGTGGTGGATTAAATGTACTAGAAATATGTACAATGTCCCTGCTGTTGTGCACACAATTGCCTAGCATCACAGCCAAGTTCAACTTCCTAATGTAAAGTTTCAAGTCTAACAATACTGAACTCAAGTCACTATGCTTAGTAGGAATAAAAGTTAAGCCTTTGGCAAACAGTTCAATAAGTTCTGTATCAAAACTAACATCAGTGAAGTTGTACAGTTTAAAGTCACGTTTTAAATTGTATAAAACTGTATAATTACCAGTCTGGGAGTTCACATCTGATTCCTCTTCGAATTGCACTCCCTGGTGTTGTAAGTCCGAGATACGGGTCGTTGGCTCTGTTTCTTCCATTGGTGGTTTTGGCCTTGTGTCGAGGGAAAATAGTACTGTTGATTATCTGTCAGTGTGTAATCCACTGCTAAATTCGAACAGTCGTTCCTGGCTCCATATGCAGGGAGAGTATTTTCTTCTTCGACATTATTGTGTCTGAACCCATTCCATTCAGTACATTGCCTGCCATTAGATTGATACACTTCCTGGTTAACGGCAGGTCTAACATTACCGTTGTGTACTCTGCCTGATCCATTCCATGTTTGAGAAGGGGGAGGGTTGGGATATGCCACTAGGTTGCTGTAATATTTACGGTCCCTTTGTAATGTTTTAAGCTTGATGTCCTTGAATTTGTTAATTTGTTGGTTAATACTGCTGAATATTCTACTGTAATCATAGTGGTACCTTTCGAAATCATCATCATGTTTGATATCAGTGTCAATTTGAGATACCTCTTCCTCCAGTTTGGCTATGAAAAGCTGATAATGTTTAGACATAAGTTGTAACAATTCTAAACCATGTTTGTTAAATAGTTGTAAAACTTCCTGATGGAAGAGAGATCTGGCTGTAAGTCCAGTCAGGTATTGCCAGGAATGTAAACCTTTAGGTACAATTTCCTCTTTCAAACTCTCCTGGAAATAAGAGACTTCCAACTGTAGTTTTTTAATTTTGAAAAGTCTCTGGTCAAGGGATTTCAAGTTTGAAACTATACTAGTCCTATCCCTTGCGGGTTGCTCTTGAACTGAGCTATCATCGGTTCTTAATAAGTCAGATTGATCTCTGAGCCAAACCGCTAGGTTGGGGACTCTTATACTTTCACCACTTAGGACGCCTTGTTGAAAATGCCTGGTGTTAGATGAATTATGATCAATTATATTACTGTTCACTAAGTTGCTGGTAGTCTCTATCTGGTTCTTGTTGCCACTATTAACAAGTCTGGCAGTTGGACGATTGTCATTACCTTGTGTAGAATGCACATTAAAAACTTCCCTTGTTGATAGCTGAGAACTAGGTTGTGATAAACTGTTCATTCGGTTAGAAAGCTCATCTAAACATCAAATTAATTAAAATAGTTGTTTGCTCTGAGTGTGTTGATGGAGAAGTACAGAAAAGGTCAGAAGGAGTTGCATTGTGTTTTTGTAGACTTAGAGAAAGCATATGACAAGGTGCCTAGAGAGGAGTTGTGGTATTGTATGAGGAAGTCGGGGGTGTCAGAGAAGTATGTAAGACTGGTACAGGATATGTACGAGGGTAGTGTGACAGCGGTGAGGTCTGCAGTGGGAGTGATGGATGCATTTAAGGTAGAGGTGGGATTACATCAAGGATCAGCTCTGAGCCCTTTCTTATTTGCAGTGGTGATGGACAGGTTGACAGACGAGATCAGACAGGAGTCCCCGTGGAATATGATGTTTGCAGATGACATTGTCATCTGAAGTGAGAGTAGGGAACAGGTGGAGACGACCCTGGAGAGATGAGGAATGAAGGTCAGCAGGACTAAGACAGAATATATGTGTGTGAATGAGAGGGAGGATTGAGGTATGGTGAGGATGCAAGGAGTAGAGGTGGCGAAGGTGGATGAGTTTAAATATTTGGGATCAATAGTTCAGAGTAATGGTGAGTGTGGAAGAGAGGTGAAGAAGAGAGTACAGGCAGGATGGAGTGGGTGGAGAAGAGTGTCAGGAGTGATTTGTGACAGACGAGTACCAGTAGGAGTGAAAGGGAAGGTCTACAAGAGGGTAGTGAGACCAGCTATGTTATATGGGTTGGAGACAGTGGCATTGACAAAAAGGCAGGCGTTTGAGCTGGATGTGGCACAGTTAAAGATATTAAGATTTGCACTGGGTGTGACAAGGGTGGACAGGATTAGGAGTAAGTATATTAGAGGGTCAGCTCAGGTTGGAAGGTTTGGATACAAAGCCAGAGAGGCAAGATTACGTTGGTTTGGACATTTGCTGAGGAGGGATGCTGAGTATATTGGGAAAAAGATGCTAAGGATGATGCTACCAGGTAACAGGAAAAGAGGAAGGCCTAAGATAAGGTTTATGGATGTGGTGAGAGAGGACATGCAGGTGGTTGGTATGACACAGCAAGCTGCAGAGGACAGGAAGAAATGGAAATAGATGATCCGCTGTGGTGACACCTAACGGGAACAGCCGAAAGAAGATGATGAGTTAAGTCACCTTACTTCTCTTTGTTCACTCCATTTGAAGAAGATAAACTGGTCAAGGAAGTTGAGAGACGTTCAGAAGCCATAACTACTAAACCAAAACTGGAAACATGAACACAAACTTGGAAACACAATAGGGAGTTTTAATGAACAGTGTTTTATAAGCATGTAATTTTAGCTGATGTTTATCTGAAGAAGTTTAGCCAAAGTGTTAAACGAAAAGTGCTTAATCTTATTCAGTTTTCAGTACATTTGTGTTCTACAATAAAGTTGATTTCTGGTCAGTTGAGAAGACTTTTGTGCTTCCAAAACATCCAGCTTAGCTAATCTGTCCTAGGATAATCTAATGGTGATACTACTCAAAGGTAGGAGTCCAAGCTAAAAACCTTTCCTCTCTGCAAACTCTCCTGACTCTGGAGAATATAGATTTTATGTAGTTACTGAGATATAGTTTAAAGACATTGAGAATGCACTGGCAGTGCAAGATTATATAATGCCTTCCCCACATTTAGACCAGCTACTCCACACAAAGGTACAAATGGTGGAGGCATCTCTATTTACCTCAAAAACATACTCACATCAAGGCTGGTCAACCAATATGACATACTTGAGTGTGACCATGTTCAACTCACCATAACCAAATTTCTATACCACATCTTTTTGAGCTGTATTACCTACATCTATGATCCAGAAAACAAACACCTCAAATGAACCGGTCACCCAACACCATACTCATGGGTGACTTCAACTACCCCACCATAAACTGGGAATCATACACAACCTCAAAGCTGCAGGTCCAAAGATTTGTGGACATTATCAGTATGAACACCTTGGTCCAGCTAGTCTGTACTCCTAGCAGAGGAAAGCCAACATTTCTGAACAAGTCTTCCTCAACATGGGAGGAGGGGTTGTTGCACCCCCATTAAGGGTAACATCCTTGCATGTCATATTGGACCATAAAACTGTTTGCTTTGAAATAAAAATAAAGCTAAGAACTGTTAGGAATGACACTAAGGCAAATATTCTACTTTTTTTGACACTCTGGCAAAATATGATGCCCCCCAAACTCAGGGAACACCACTGCATATGCAGAATTTTCACAAAATATATATATACAGTAATGTATACAGCTGTATTGAAGCAGCAGTACCTAACAGAAACAAGCATAGCCTAAACTCAAAATGCAAGCCACTTTGGTGGAATCCAAACATAAGAAGGTTGTATAACAAAAGGAAGAAAATCATGTCCAAGAATAGGAAGGTAATGCCCAACAAGGTAAGAGCTCTTTCCTCAAATTAAATAAGCAACTCAGTGGGCTAATTAAGTCTACCAATGCCAAATTTCAGATGAAAATAGCCTTCCAGATTCAGGATAATCAGTAGGCCTTATTCAGCTATGTCTGCAACCTCAAAGGTAATACGCAACAATGTGCCAAACTAATTAGAAACGGAGACACACTGAGCAAGAGGATAGCTAAATCTACTAATAAATTCAAAATAGAAAATGCAGGCAACCTTGAGTCCGACAAGCAGGCTAGAGGCAGAAAAGCACAAGCGAAATCTCCTTTAACGCAGTATTTATTTTACAAAAGTAAAACGTTTTCGCCGTAACCAATGTCACAGCTTCATCAGAAGGAAACAGTTAACTAATGCAAACCACATAATATATATAGTACATGAACAGGAAGTAACTAACCACAATTTCCTGTACTCAAAAATTAATTAACCAAATTAAAATAAATAAAACCTTACAATATTTTATATAATGGTTATAAAATAACACCTAATATATTGAATAAATAAAACATATTCAAATAGTAAAAAATATATATAGTTACCTCAAGTAACTCTTCAATTTTAAAATACAAGATATATTACAATTTTCATTCAGACCAGGTGGTCTGAATGCATCAAGACTCAATTGCCAAGCTAGTTCTACATTTTCTAACAGAATGGAAAATGGGCCTCCTCTAATAGATGGCACTACCTGGTCAATGCCCATAAAACTAAAGCTGTGGCCAGGGTTAATATTCACATGTTTAGCTAAGGCATTTTCCAACAAAGGTTTTTTTATGGCATAAATGTGTTGGTACACCCTTTCTTTTAGTTTACGATTGGTCATTCCAATGTAAAAACAAGGGCAGCAGTTGCACTGGGCAAGATATACCACTGATTTGGAATCACAAGTAATCTTATGATGTATAGAGTACTTAACATTCCTAATCTTGAACAAACTACCTGACGTGATAAACTTACACATGTTACAAAAGCCACATTTAAAGGACCCCTTAGATTTCGAACAGTCTGATATGTTAGAATTCATCTGTAATAATTCCTTGAGGTTCCTTCCTCTTTTGTAAATGGCTATAGGGCGTATTCCTAGTTTATCAATCAGGTTAGGAGAGTTGATTACCAAAGGCCAGTTCTTTAATACCGAAGCCCAGATATCAGAGGAATTTAAAGTGTATTGCGTAATGAAACTCAAAGAGAAATTTTTCATTGGTCCCTGTATACTTCCCATATCAACAGGGATGGCACCTTCATTAATTAAGGGTGTCAGCACAGTATTTTCATGATCAAGTAGTGGTCTATAAATGCCTCTTAGTCGTTTTATATCTACTTCTAGTATGAGATTATTGACTAATGTATCTGGGTAACCTCGATTCAAAAATTAATCTTTTAAGAACTGACATTCATTTCTGAAGTCATCAAGTGTGGTGCACATCCTTCCTGCACGTACTAGTTGCCCCTTAACAATGGACTTTTTTTGTTTAGGTGGATGGTAACTACTGTAGTGCAGGAAGGAATTGCAATAAGTTGGCTTTCTGTAAATCTTAGAGCGATAACTACCTTTATCAACATCTTTCACTAATTTAACATCCAAATAATTGGCTTCCAAGCTAGAAAAATTGAATGTAAACTTTAAACATTCTGTAGTGGAATTTAAACATTCAACAAACAAGCTTGCTTGTTCTTCATCACCATCAAACAAAATAAAAATGTCATCCAAAAATCTGGTGTAGTATTTAACATTCCTCACCAAATTCTGGTTGGACATTAAATAATGTTTTTCCAGAAAGCCACAAATAAGTTGGCTAGGCTCGCCCCACATGGGGAGCCCATAGCAACCCCGCACTTTTGTAAATAAAACTGTTGATCAAAAAGAAAAAAGTTGCAAGAAAGTACTATACCCAAAAGTTCAGTGACAACTTCAATATCAGTATGGGGTGCTCCTAGCTCATTAAGAAGAAGTTCAATCCACTCAACAGCCTCATTATGAGGGATAGATGTGTATAAATCGATGACATCGATTGTCAAAAAATTCAAATTGCCATCAAATTTTATACTATTCATGTCGTTCAAAAAGGACCATGAATCCTTACAAATAGTAGGGATTTTCTTAACATATTTAGACAAAATATTGTCTATAAGTTTAGAGCATGGATACGTCATGGATGACCTGCCATCAATTAAGGCACGCATAGGGGGATTATTTTGATTTTTGTGAATTTTTGGCAACCCGAACATGACAGGTAATTTAGGAGATACAATATCGATGTAATTATATGTATCTAAATCAATCCTACCTGCTAAAAACATGTCACGGAAATATCCCCGAATGCGCCCTTGAGTTGTATTAACCTCATTAATAGAGGAAATCTCATAAGTTGGTGTGTCAAGAACATATAACATTCTTTGTTTATATTGGTAGTCATCAAACACAACCAATCCACAACCTTTGTCAGGTTTTAAAAATCTGATGGGCAAAGATTTTAAAGTATTTAACCATTGACGTTGTTCTGAAGTAATATTCAAAATGTCATTATTTCTGTTCTGCATAGCAAAAATATGTCTTATGTCAATCTCACACATTTGTTCAAAGAGGAGTAAATTAGATTGAAGGGGTGGGTTGTACACACTAGGAAGTCTAAGCTTATTACCAGTATTGGAAGGTTCATTGTTAAATAATAACCTTAAATTAAGCTTCCTAGTGAAACATTTTAAATCCATAAGAACTTTAGCTAAACTCCCATATGAACTAAATACAAACGTGAAACCAAGTGCTAACAGTTCAATTAGGTCAGAATCAAGTTCTAATGAAGAAAAATTATAAATTGTAAAATCCTCATTGTTATTGGTATGTAATCTAGGCAAAAGAGTAGAGGCACTCGAAGTGGAACTAAGAACTGAATCAGTTATTAGTTCTTCCGGTTCAAATAAGAGCCTTTCTTCTGCCTCTGCTGTCCTAAAAAAACATTAGGCTTAGGGACAGTACCCGAACCTTGTGTTGGTTGGCTGCCATTCCCATTAGTTCCCTTATTATTATTAATGGAATTTTTATAGGAATTTTTTATCCTATTACTTCTTCTCACCTCTTGGAATGGTTGTTGTTCTATATTTTCAGATCCAGGGACAAGGTCATCTGACAACAATGTGGGAGGTTCATTAGTATTTACAAGAGAACCTACAAACGCATCATGTTGTAGATTAGGATAAGCCTTATTCATCTGGTATGCTGCTCTGTCCCTGACTAATTTCTTGTTTTTGTTGATCTTTAACTTAACAAGAAAGGTGTCTATACTCACAAAAATGCGGTCATAGTCATATTTAAATTGTGAGAACAAAAGATTAGATTTAACTTCTTCATCAATCGTATTAATTTCAGTAATAAGTGAAGCTATCTTAATATCATAATGTTTAACAATGACATGCAACAATTGTAAACCTTGTTCTTGAAACAAATTCTTAAGTTCCAATAAATAATTATTGTCCAATAGTAATCGAAGGCTTAAAATTGTTCCTTAAGCCTTTAGGAATCAAGCCTTCCTGAATGCATTGCCTAAAGTATGCAGCTTCTAATTGCAATTTCTTTAAAACAAGAAGCTTCGAGTCAAATACCTTTAGGCGTTCATTCATAGTCACGGAATCAGTAGGAGCCCCTTGTTCATCTTGGGCATTCAGTCTATCCATTTCTGATGTAGAAAAAATAAATGGATTTTCTTTATTAATCCACGCTTCCAATGGTAAGCGCTCCACTGTTGTAGGAGCGTCATGCACTCTCGAATGAATAGAAGAGGCAGGCTGGCGTTCGTGATTGTTAGCTGCTGTAACAGCTAAGGCATAGTTACCATTAGTTGCACTAGCTCTTAATTGCGAAGAAAAAACTGCAGGCATACCTCCGTTTGTTCCCGGTACATTTGTAATAGGAACCGCTGTCACGCTGGTCTGGTTAATGTTACTCGACGATAGTGCCAAAGGAGGTTGAGCTGCTGGAATGGTAAAACCGCTTCCATCCAAAGCGGAAGTCGCATTACGTTGTGTCACGCTATCGGTGGACCCTGTTCGTATGGCTGGGGGACGTTGCTCCAACACATCGATACGAGCGTGTAAAGCTTCAATCTTTTGGGAGATTGAAGCCAGTAAGGAAAGTAAATCCGGGTCTTCATTGCTTCTTTGCTGGTTAACTGTCCCAAAAAGGTTCGGACTAGCCGGACTGACAGGAATACCTGCTTCCATGAACACAAGCACAAACCAGTAAAAAACGGAAAACCAAAATAGAAAATGCAGGCAACCTTGAGTCCGACAAGCAGGCTAGAGGCAGAAAAGCACAAGCGAAATCTCCTTTAACGCAGTATTTATTTTACAAAAGTAAAACGTTTTCGCCGTAACCAATGTCACAGCTTCATCAGAAGGAAACAGTTAACTAATGCAAACCACATAATATATATAGTACATGAACAGGAAGTAACTAACCACAATTTCCTGTACTCAAAAATTAATTAACCAAATTAAAATAAATAAAACCTTACAATATTTTATATAATGGTTATAAAATAACACCTAATATATTGAATAAATAAAACATATTCAAATAGTAAAAAATATATATAGTTACCTCAAGTAACTCTTCAATTTTAAAATACAAGATATATTACAATTTTCATTCAGACCAGGTGGTCTGAATGCATCAAGACTCAATTGCCAAGCTAGTTCTACATTTTCTAACAGAATGGAAAATGGAAAATGGTCCTTTAAATGTGGCTTTTGTAACATGTGTAAGTTTATCACGTCAGGTAGTTTGTTCAAGATTAGGAATGTTAAGTACTCTATACATCATAAGATTACTTGTGATTCCAAATCAGTGGTATATCTTGCCCAGTGCAACTGCTGCCCTTGTTTTTACATTGGAATGACCAATCGTAAACTAAAAGAAAGGGTGTACCAGCACATTTATGCCATAAAAAAAACCTTTTTTGGAAAATGCCTTAGCTAAACATGTGAATATTAACCCTGGCCACAGCTTTAGTTTTATGGGCATTGACCAGGTAGTGCCATCTATTAGAGGAGGCCCATTTTCCATTCTGTTAGAAAATGTAGAACTAGCTTGGCAATTGAGTCTTGATGCATTCAGACCACCTGGTCTGAATGAAAATTGTAATATATCTTGTATTTTAAAATTGAAGAGTTACTTGAGGTAACTATATATTTTTTACTATTTGAATATGTTTTATTTATTCAATATATTAGGTGTTATTTTATAACCATTATATAAAATATTGTAAGGTTTTATTTATTTTAATTTGGTTAATTAATTTTTGAGTACAGGAAATTGTGGTTAGTTA
Source organism: Protopterus annectens (assembly GCF_019279795.1). Classification (NCBI taxonomy): domain Eukaryota; kingdom Metazoa; phylum Chordata; order Ceratodontiformes; family Protopteridae; genus Protopterus; species Protopterus annectens. The sequence continues at coordinate 844,415,647 of NC_056729.1, forward strand.
CTTCCTGTTCATGTACTATATATATTATGTGGTTTGCATTAGTTAACTGTTTCCTTCTGATGAAGCTGTGACATTGGTTACGGCGAAAACGTTTTACTTTTGTAAAATAAATACTGCGTTAAAGGAGATTTCGCTTGTGCTTTTCTGCCTCTAGCCTGCTTGTCGGACTCAAGGTTGCCTGCATTTTCTATTTTGGTTTTCCGTTTTTTACTGGTTTGTACTAATAAATTCAGCTTAAACTTTTTCCCACTTTCATTCTGTGACATCCCACAAGAAATGCTCTCAAGCCACAACTCCGCCAACTATCACTTGGAAACATGTCCTAAATGCACTATCCAAGACCAAAAGCTCTGTATAAGTGTGACCTCATAATATCCCAGGATACCTCCTTATTAGTATAAAAGATAAACTATTGAATCCACTAGTATCACTATTTTGACCATAGACTCCAAACAAGCTTCATGCTGAATGAAAGAGGACTGCAATGATTATCCCTATTTACAAAGGTGAGGTAACCATGGACCCTGTATACTATCAACCCATAAGCCCGACTGGTCTAATATCTAAAACCATGGAAAGAATAATATTGGATATGATAAATGACAGCACTGTAAACCTTTAGATATTTGATCCAGTTTGGTTTGGGTTTATCAAGGACAGATAATGCCTATTTGATCTGGTGGACTTCAACAAGGTCACCAAAACAATGGATGAAGGGAAAATGATGTATATTGTCTACCTTGATCTGACCAAGGCATTCAACACAATATCCTGCTCCAGCATTGTAAACAAGCTCACCAAATTATGTATCATCCCTACATCACCTACTGGGATACCAGCTGGCTCACAGGAACCATGAAGTTCAGATAGGTAATTCTACCTCCCCAAACAGGCCAATCAATAGCAGATTACCTCAGGGCTCAGTACCGGGACTGCTCTTGTTTGGTATCTACTTCTCTGAATCCAAGGCTAACATCAACAGCCTCTGGCTGACCATGTTCGCAGGTGATTGCCAACTAGGAGCAGTCAACGAATCTCTCCCCGACAAAAATACCCTATAGGAATGCCTGGCACAGACTAATAGCTAGTGCCAGAGATACAGCCTGAAACCTAATATCAAGAATTGCATAATAGTATCTTTTGTTAAGATGGCCATCCCTGAAAATTACTGCATTGATAATGCACCCCTAAGAGTCGACACAGTGGTCAAAGATTTGGAAATGTATGTAGACAGTGACTTGACCTTTAGCCATCATGTGGCTGCCATAGTATGAAAATCATTCTTTGTTGCACGAAATAATGTGTAGATGAGGAATGCCACCATCCAAAGGTTTCTGTCTGAAGACTAACTGATCCAACAGAACAACCAGATAGAAACCACCACAATGGAATAAAACTTGTTTTATTACAAATACAGATATAACAAGCGCTTTCACGTGTATCCAAACACACTTCCTCAGGTTTTACATCAGATATTCAATAGGCAACCTTTATATAAACTTATTTGATAATTAATTAATGAAATTGGCAATCAAGTCAAATAGGCTGTTAAAGCAAGCAATTAAAATAGCATAAAAAGTGGAGTTCGTTAACCCATCATCAACCGGAAACTAAGCATATGAAAAATACATATTGCTAGCTTCCACATGAGCGCTTTTAAAATCAAATGAGCAAAAAAGCAAAGAATATATATACAAAAATATAAGGTAGTGGCATCAATAATAGCAATAACAATAAAATAAAATAATAATGTCCTTATAATTATACTGTATAAAGTAGATATTGCTTAAATCCAATACATCAAAATAATTAAAATCAATAAAAATGAAAACAAAAATACAAAACAAAAAGAGAAATAATAACATATATCATGTGGATATAAAAATGTATGTAAGAATATATAAATAAATAATCATAATTTCATATATTAATTTCATTTTCATTTCATGCGACTATGACATCTATAAATAAAAATAAAAATAAAACAAGAACCTGAAACAAAAGTCTGAACAAGACATGATCGTACAAGAACAACTAAGCTAAGCAAAATACAACAACAATTTAATAACAGCTTTATGGTAGTCAATCGCATGCTACTAAAACAGGCTCAATATGGGCTCTCAGTTTTAAGATCCATCTTAACTCAACCATCTCCAAATAATTCATCTTATCGCCTCCTCTTTTATTGATACCCACAACCTGTAAAACTCTAAACCTAAAACCATGGTTAGAATATATGGCAACATGTTTAGCTAAAGCACTGTTTGAGTTCATTTTTTAATGTCATATAAATGATTGTACATTCGATCTTTTAATCTCCTAGAGGTCATACCCACATAAAAAGCTGTACATTCTGTGCAGGTAGCTAGGTATATTAAGTTAGTACTCTCACAGGTAGCATAAAAACTAGACATATAAGTGTAGTTGAGATGGGGACGAACAAACTGGTTATCATTAACAATATATCTGCACATATTACATCTGTTGCGTGGAAAGGTGCCATATCTCAACACCTGTCTATCCACACTACTTGTCAATAAATTAGCTTTATTAATACATAGTAATCTTTTTAAGTTTTTACTATTCCTATATCTAAAGTTGGGGGTTGCCCCTACCAATTGAGAGCAATGGTTGTCTATAAGTAATATATTCCAGTTCTTCCTAATAATACTAGTGATAGATTTTATATCACTAGTATATCTGGTGGTAAAAAATACCCTATTACACTCATGATGGACCTTATAGTTAAAGCCGGTCTTAGATTGTCCTGAAATAATAGTACCTTCCATATCATTATACAGGACATGACATTTCAAGCTACATACTGATGATACAGTATAGCCCCTCTCTTGAAATAGCTCTCTCAGATGATCTATTAGTATATTCCTATCAGTAACATTCCTACATAAGCTAGAAATTCTCTTGTACTGACTCAACAATATTTGGAAACACTGAGCGTGGATGCATGCTATCATAATGTAATAAAGCATTCCTCCAACAAGGCTTTCTATAAAGTGTAGTTGAAATCAGGCCTTCTGGACTTCTAGAAATTGTGATATCAAGGAAATGTAATTCATGTGGAGATGCTTCCATCATAAACCTTAAGAAGTCAGTAGTAGACTCTAAATAATTAACCAGATCCTGCAATAGATCCAGACTTCCATCTCAAACAATTAAAACGTCATCCACAAAGCGTCTATAAAGCAAGATGTGTTGAAAAAAGACGCTATTGACCAAATGAGCACGTTCCCAGTGGTGCATGACTAGATTTGCGTACGAATTCGCACAAGGGGTGCCCATGGCCACACCCCATGTTTGTGCATATATTACATCACGATGCATAAAAACATTGTTATTCAGTACTACATCCAAAAGTGTACATATAACCAGCTGTGTATTATTATCTAATGCACCTAAACTGAGTAGAGTCTCCCTGATAGCTTCTATTCAATAATCATTAGGAATCACAGCAAATAGGCTCTTAACATCTAAGAAAGCTAAAATAACTGAGGGGAATAACTTATTAGTCTTCATTAGATTATCTAGATCATCCAATAACTGATAAGTATCCTTCAAAATAGTTGGAACACTCCTTGCTAAGGGTCCTAGGACTGATTCCAAATAATGTGAGATATGTTCAGTGACCCATCCAGCCCCTGACACTATTGGTCGTAAAGGTGGGGGAGTAACACCTTTGTGTATTTTTGGAAGGCCTTTAATTAGTGATATCATTGGAAACTCAATCAAGAGATAATCATAGACCTCACTATTAATTTGTCTACACATCAAGAGATCATATAGTATGTCATGAACATTCCTTGTGATATCAATAACAGCATCATGTATTATCATTCTGTAGGTATTATTATCACTTAACATATCCAACATCATCTCATTGTACATAGGAGCATCTAATATCACTATGCCTCCCCCTTTGTCAGCTGGCTGTATGATCAAATCAGTATTACTAGATAAATCATGAAGGGAAAGCCATTCATTGGCATTTAAATTATGATATAAATTCCTAAAGGTAACATTAGAAAAATATTGATAAAAGTCTTGTTCACATACCGAAACAAAACAGTCCACATTATAAGGAAGAGCTGGTACAAAAGTACTTTTGCGTTTGAATCGAATTCCCAAGTCAGTCTCACTTGTTTTGTCAAATAGTAATTTCAAGGACAAATTCCTAGCAAATAGGTGTAAATCAGTCAAAACCTCGGTGAGGTTGCTTCTTTGTGCAGGAATGAAAGAGAGGCCCCTGTCTAATAAAGTCACCTCACTGGGACTGAGCGTATAGCTCGAAAGATTAAATATAAGTGTACTTAGTTTCTGTTCTTTCTCCTTACCTCCATGGTCTCGCCCGAAAACTTCCTTTTCCGTCTCCCTCGGCTGCTGGACCTCGCTTGTTGTCTGATGCGATATGGCATTGGGAGCGGTAAAAAAACATTGTCAGTTTTGCCTGATACTCTCTTAGGTTTGGCGCCAAATTTATTGAAAGAGAACTGCTCTCCCAAAGCTAGTTGGTTGGGTGGAGGAGTGTCTGGTGTTGACGTTGCTTCAGTCGTCTTGCTATTACCTGCTGATGTGACATCCACTTCAGTCCTACTTTCCATCGCTGTCCCCAAGGAACTTAAAGAGACAGTAGCTGCAGAAGTTAGTGGATCACCTTCAATATCTGGGGACCGATCTAATACATGTGTATTGTTATTACGTTGAAAATTTGTCTTCGGCCACACAAAGACCTGACCAGATAGAAAATCTTGATAATCCCTCTGTAACTTTTTATACTTTAGCTGTTGTAATTTATCGCTATAAGCTATTACTTGCATATACATGGAGTCAATTTTTTTCTCATACACCTCACCCTTGGAACGGTCACATAGATCTCTATGCAGAGTCTCTACATTGGTGGTAAGGTCATTCTCAATAGGTGTAAAGTAATTAATGAGAAGTCTCATGTATTGATTGCTTAAATCAAGATTTAACTGTTGCCATTGTTTTAACAGTTCCGGGTGGCTGTCTCCATATGTGGGCATGCACAACACTCGCATGCCCCTAGGTACAATCTGAAAGTGGAGGCTTGCCTCCATGTGTCTCCTTTGCCAGATCAATCTATGCAGCTTATATAAGTTGTTTTCAAGTTCTCTTAAACAATTGTAAAATTCACTTAAATTCTCCACCGTACCTGTAGTAGTAATTGTATTAGGTTGATATAAATCCATACTTAATAGCGGATTAGTATTCTGTTGAAAAATGTTGCTCCATTTACTTCTAGGGCTCCGTGTCCCAGGGTTATAATCAAGTTCCACTGCTGGAGTATCCATCGTGTATAGGTAGCAAAAACCAAGAAATGAAAAAATAGCAAATAATGTGTAGATGAGGAATGCCACCATCCAAAGGTTTCTGTGTGAAGACTAACCAATCCAACAGAACAAACAGATAGAAACCACCACGATGGAATAAAACTTGTTTTATTACAAATACAGATATAACAAGCGCTTTCATGTGTATCCTAACATGCTTCCTCAGGTTTTACATCAGATATTCAATAGGCAACCTTTATATACATTTAACTTATTTGCTAATTAATTAATGAAATTGGCAATCAAGTCAAATAGGCTGTTAAAGCAAGCAATTAAAATAGCATAAAAAGTGGAGTTTGTTAACCCATCATAAACCGGAGGCTAAGCATATGAAAAATACATATTGCTAGCTTCCACATGAGTGCTTTTAAAATCAAATGAGCAAAAAAGCAAAAAATATATATACAAAAATATAAGGTAGTGGTATCAATAATAGCAATAACAATAAAATAAAATAATAATGTCCTTATAATTATACTGTATAAAGTAGATATTGCTAAAATCCAATACATCAAAATGATGGACTTCAACAAGGTCACCAAAACAATAGATGAAGGGAAAATGATGTATATTGTCTACCTTGATCTGACCAAGGCATTCAACACAATATCCTGCTCCAGCATTGTAAACAAGCTCACCAAATTATGTATCATCCCTACATCACCTACTGGGATACCAGCTGGCTCACAGGAACCATGAAGTTCAGATAGGGAATTCTACCCCCCCCAAACAGGCCAATCAATAGCAGATTACCTCAGGGCTCAGTACTGGGACTGCTCTTGTTTGGTATCTACTTCTCTGAATCCAAGGCTAACATCAACAGCCTCTGGCTGACCATGTTTGCAGGTGATTGCCAACTAGGAGCAGTTATCAAATCTCTCCCTGACAAAAATACCCTATAGGAATGCCTGGCACAGACTAATAGCTAGTGCCAGAGATACAGCCTGAAACCTAATATAAAGAATTGCATAATAGTATCTTTTGTTAAGATGGCCATCCCTGAAAATTACTACATTGATAATGCACCCCTAAGAGTCGACACAGTGGTCAAAGATTTGGAAATGTATGTTGACAGTGACTTGACCTTTAGCCATCATGTGGCTGCCATAGTATGAAAATCATTCTTTGTTGCACGACTTACAGTCAAGGGTATAATATCTAGGTCTAACTACATTATTGTTGCATTTTACTTAGCCCTTATTAAACCAGTCATTGAGTACAGTCCCCCCTTTGATATGTAGCTAACGCGGTATGTGGAACAACTGCAATGTCCACAGAGGTCCCTCACAAAAAGAATATATGCTGTACAACACAAGTCCTACAATGTCTGCCTCAAAGCCTTATCTTTATAATCAGTCTCCTACAGGCTGCTGAGAGGCAACCTATGCCTGGTTTACAAAGCATTATGTGATTTAGCCTTACAACTTCATATTCTACAGGTTGGGGTTGCACAAATGCAAAACAAATGCAATCACAATAATCCAATTTATGGATGTAAACCTTGCCTGCAACATAAACAAGACATGGTGGAGGGTCAGGTATGTTTCTCCGAGACTACCCCTTTTTTGAATAAACTGTTCATGTGAAAAAGAGTTCTTCTCCTTCATGTCTTCAAGAAGAACATGGAACAAAGGATCAGGAATCCTATATCTACCCCTAATCTAGAATAAATGTCTCTATCAGAGAGGGGTACTTTGTAAATGTTTCACTACTCATACTTGAGTTATATATTCCCTCACAATAAATGTAGCACCAATACCTGGTTAATGTTTTTGGGAAGCACGGCTAGGATTTAAAAGTCCCAGTAGGGTTCAAAGCCAAGTAATCTATGTAATCTATGATCTTATGTATTATATAAAGCTGTGCTAATATTTCTGTATATTAGGAAAATGGATATTATGGAACAGCAGCACCATCATTGCAGTATGTGTTGCACAAAAGTGCTATTGTCACTGCAGAATAATATCTATATCTATAAAGACAGAGAGATGGAGGAAGAGAAAGATATTACATCATCAATATGTGTTCTATTCCAGCTTAATTCATTGAAGAAATAACAATGATTATGCCCTTTAATCAGAGCAGTATACTATGGTCAACAGAGGACAAGTAACAGTGGGGTAAAGACGTGTTTGCTTATCCTCACTGTTGTAAAATTTCTGGGTTAGTTTATACAGGTGTTGGGGAGGTGATGCTGCATAGACAATGCGGAGCCAATATTGCAAGATGACAATGGATTCTTTCTGTGGTGGAGCTTAGAAAGCTGGTTAATAACTTAGTTACACAGTGATTTGGTCTCATTGACGAAATGTCATGTGACATGCTGACTGCTCTCATGTAAAAATGGGAAAAACATAGAATGATGACAATGACAACTAATTATGCCTAACAGTTTTTTTTTAGAAAACAGATTTTGTGTTTATGCATTTTTTTATTTATTATGTCAGTCTATTTCCCAACATACAGATTGGTTTTTTTTGTTGTCACTTACCTGCACTGCTTGGTGCATCCCACTCAGTTTGCCCTCACTACTGCTTCCCTACCCTGCCCCCATTTCCCACACCCTCCCGCTACTTGCAGATTTATCCCTACTGCATATCAACTGATCCTCTGTACCCTCTGTATCACAGTCATACCAAACAGAACCAAGACGCTCTCCCCCAAAAAATGGAAGCCAATCTGGTCATGCCCCACCATAAACAAACAGAAGGAAAAAAACTGTTGCAGAAAAGGGTGAATTCCCAAGACTGGAAAAACTCCCTTGTTAGCCTTAGCAAAAAACTGAGATCCATCATTAAATCCTCTAAAGCTAGCTATGAAAACAAACTTGCTGCAGATTCTAAAGACAACCACAAGGCATTCTATAGTTATGTCAAGAATCTACACGACAATACTCAGATCTGCTCTGAGTTACAGCACAATGGCAATACATATACAGAACCAACTGATATTGCCAACATACTGGCTGACAGGATCAGTGCAAACTTTACTCCCCTTTCACCCCTATAGGGCCTATCACAATACCTGAGGAATGCCAAGTCCCTGTTATCACAACTACACAGGTAAAAAACATACTGTCCAAATCCAAGAATGCAGCTTCCATGGGACCTGATAATATCCCTGGCTGTGTTCTATATGAATTACAAAGTGAACTGGCACCACACCGGAGTACCCTGTTTAATCACAGCCTCATTTCAGGCTTTTTTCCTACCGAATGGTGCACTGCTATGGTCATCCCACTCCACAAAGAGGGAGCGACTACAGACCCTGGGAACTACTGCCTCAGTAGTCTGATGAGTCTGATATGTAATGAGTGCATCATCGCGGACCTTATAAATAAGGACATAGGGAATCTCCAAACTCTGGACCCCACGCAGTTTGGGTTTGTAAAAGTTAGATCATTCCTGCTCTGCCTGATAGACTACTTCGAGTCCGTCACCAGAGCTGTGGATGAGGGCAAGGTAGTTCACACAGCCTACCTAGATCTTGCCAAGGCCTTCAAAACCAACCCTCACTCAGGAATCATAGATAGACTCACTAAACTAGATATAAACCCCTATGTCATAAGATGGGTTGCCAACTGGCTCACTGATAGAACCCACACTGTGAAAGTAGCAGACTCCAAATCTGACTACCCACCAGTTACACGTGGTGTCCCACAGGGATCGGTCCTAGGTCCTCTCCTGTTTGGCATTTACTTCTCTGAAGTTCAAGCCAACACAAAGGGACTCTGGCTGACCAAGTTCTCAGACGATTGTATACTGGGAACCATTATTGATTCTCCAACTGATGTAGACATTCTACAAACAGACCTCACTGACACCAATGACCGGTGACAGAACCATGGCCTTAAGCTCAATGCCAAAATGTGCATTGTCATTCCCTTTGGGAAAAATTCGGTGCCCATGAACTACCACATAGGCGGTAGTCCACTAAACACCAAAGGTGTGATAAGAGACCTGGGGACAGAGGTTGACAGCAACCTCTCCTTTGATAACCACATTGCCACTGTAGTCGGAAAGTCCTTCTATGTGGTGCATCTCATTAGAAAAGTTTTCTCATCCAGGAAGAAAGAGGTCATAATCCCTCTCTACTCATCCCTCATTAGACCTATTAAAGAATACAATGCCCCATTTGGTATGTACCTCACTAGACACCTACAACAACTGGAAAGACCACAAAAATACCTCACTAAGAGGATCTTAGGCCTTAGACCCATGCCCTATATAGACAGACTGAAAAAAACTCCAGCTATACTCTGTCTCTTATCGCCTACTTAGAGGTGATCTCTGCTTGACCTACAAAACCATGTCTGACCCAGAGCTGCTAGATATGCTACACCTAAAGAAATCCCAATCCCTCTGTGCCACACACTCCAGGGACCTAAATCTCATTACCACAATAAACAGAACGTGCTGGAGGGACAGGTTCCTAACACAGAGACTTCCCATACTCTGGAACAAACTTTCCATTCACGTCAAGCAGAGCACTTCACTGACCTTCTTTAAGAGAAATTTTGATGAATGGATGGGCAATAGGAAGTTCACCCCGGGGATCACTTCAGTGGCCTTGCGTGAAAGGGGCACTGGGAACTAACGTTTGGTGGTATGATGCCAGAGAATCTTCTTGGGCTAGGCTTATATAGGCTCCAGGGCTGTTAGCCTAGAACATACCTATGAACCTATGAACACCTACTGTCCAATCCAATCACACACAAAATAAATCCACACCCTAACATACACTCTAGGCCACACTGCAGCAACATTAGGTAAGCACTCCCTCTTCCTCTACCTGCTCTTATCTTAAGCACCTCCTACTGGCCCTCCAACATACTCCACCTCACATTCTGTTCAACCCATGCTCTCCTCAAGAGCACAAACCTTCTTTCTTGGAACTAAAACCACTTCCATTATGTCTCATACCCCCCACTCCCAACATTTCAATACTGCCTTACTACTAGTTTCTTTACTCATATGTATCTCCGTAGCCTCTATCAGTACCTCTTATCACTTTACACTTACCCAGTACAATTATCTCAAGTCCCCCACCCTACCCCTTACTACTACTTACCCCTCCAGACATATAGTCACATCTCCAGCCATCTATAGCCAATCCTTCATCCAATTCACCTCACCTATTTATTCTTTCCCACAATCCAAAAAACAACCAAATCTCAGATTCCACTTCCTAATAATGCTATACCTTAATACTATTACTAACATAGCAGCCCAGTTGCTACTAGGAGGTGATACTCACCCTGACCCCGGCCTAACAACAATCTCATATAACACATACAAATCCCACCTTCCATTTAAACATAAACCCATGAACTTACTAATACTCAACTTGAACATTCGCAGTATTATGAACAAAATAGAAGAACTGCATTACACTATCTCTTTATATAACCCAACATAATGCTCATTACAGAGACATGACTTAAAACACATATCAAAGATAACTACATAACCCCATAGCCAAATAGAATTTTGTAGTTAATTCTGTCATTTGTAAATATGGAACTGCAAAAATGTAACAACAGTGCACTCTGCTGTAATAAAGCTGACAAGTCCATTCTTAGATGTCAGGGCTTGGAGCCAATATCTCTGAATGAAGGAATTCTGCCTATTGTTTTAAGACCAGAGTTAATGGCTGGAATTTGCATGAATAAACTCCCTATTACATACAAGTTTAGCTAATAGCAAAATATCTGTAAATGATAGGATTTTTTTACAATTCCAATTTGACATAACGATTTTTCTTACAATTGCAAGCAAGGACCAAAGAAGGTGCACCTGTATTTTGGGGATATGTGTTGGTATCGGTGCATTGAACAGTAATAATGAGTCAGATACTTCACACTTGTCCAACCACAATGCTTTTATGAAATTTCTGAACTCTATCCAGAATGGAGTTACTATTTTACATGTAAGAAACATGTGTACCCAATTTGTGCATAGTATTTCCTCACATCTCCAACATTTATTAAGATTATTTTTGATATCAAGTCCATCTTATGTGGGGTAATAAAGCTCCTATAGACGTATTTCCAAGTGAAGATTTTCCAAGAAGGAGATGACGTTGTGCTGCTAACTGATATAAGTACTAATTCTTTATCACTATCTGAAAAAATGGATTTGTGTATTCTTTTTGTGAAATTCCATAAGGAGTCCTCTGGGATTTGCATATTGGTTCATAAAGATTTATATATACTTGACAATGATAGAATATTATTAACGTGCAAAGTGTTTATTTCACAAAGAAGAGAAAGTATTTTAGGTATGGGTGTTGTGTTGGTGATATGACATATTTTAAATTCATTAACTATGTATTCTCTAAGTATTTGTATGTTCAACCAATTGCTATGCTTTATGTTATACCTGGCCATAAGAGAACATGGTTTGTGGATATTATTATTGCATAGAAACTGGTGCCAGAAAACTAAACCACACTGCAGTGGTGGTGCTGCAGTAGCATTGTTACCTCACAGCAGGACGTTGTCCTGTTCGATTCTCAGCTAGACCGTCTTCTGTGTGGAGACATGCGTGAATGGGCGTACCTTTGTTGAAGGTTGCACGTCAGAGCCAGCAACTCGGTACATAAAAATCTACTGCCAATCATTAGCAGACCGGAGTTCTGCTGTGGCGACCCCTAACCGGGAAAGCCAAAAGACACAACAACAACAACAGCAACAACTTTTATTTTTGATACATTGAAAGAGTTCAGACATGTCTTCGTGTATGCTATGGGAAATATTAAAAATATTAAGCTTTTATCATATGATTATTGTTATCTTTTTAAAATTATCTAATATATAATTAGTGAAAAGAGAGTTTTTTTATTCTTATTGGTATTGTAGAAATAGTCTTTGACAACAAGGATTTTTTTTTTATTTTCTGAGAACATATTATTGTCAATAGTTGTGTCTATGTCAGATAATAAGATACTTACATGGAGATTTTTGCAGTTAGAACTATATTTGGAGTTTATCCATTGGCTCATCACATTAAGTATGGTCAATTTTGCATAAAGTTCTAAATTTGGGAATGCTATCCCCCCATCTTTCCAGCTTCTGTAATGCCAAGCATGGCTGATTCTTGGCTTTTGATGAAACCATAGGAAATTTATTAACATAGAATTTAGTTGCTTCATTAACTTTTTGGATGGGGAGGCAATTTAAGTTTGGAAGTAGAACAAACTTTTGGGTCACATGATCATTTTTATTAATGACAGTTTTTCTTCTATCGTGAAATACATTTTATTCCATCTATTTAAGAATTCCTTAACTGTGGATAAAAGGTATTTATAATTTGTTTTTAAAATATTATTCCAGTTTGACTTTATGTATATTCCTAAATACTTAATGGTGTCATTTCCCAGTTAAAATGTTTGTGTTTTCTTAGTAAAGTGTCTACTTTTTTATTTATTAATAATTTTTCTGCTTTGGTGTGATTGAAGCTTAGGCCTGAAACCTCATCAAAAACTTGCAGGGATTTTGTTATATGATCTATAGAGGGTTCTATATTTCCAATTGTTAGCATGACATCATCTGCAAAAAAGTTGTATTTTAGAATTGTAGCTTGGACTAACAGAAAATCCCCTTATATTAGAATTTGCTCCTATGAAGTTAGCTAGAGGTTTTACTGATAGGGCAAATAATAAGGGGAAGAGTGGGCAGCCTTGTTTAGTTCCTTTTAGGATGTTGAGCGGACCTGATAAAAAAGCACCAATTTTGATATATGATATTGAGTTAACATATAGACTGTTAATTATATCTATAAAGTCAGGGCAGAAGTTATATACTTCTAATACTTTAAATAAATAGGACCAATTTATAGAGTCAAAAGCCTTGTTTAAGTCTAGGCTAGTAATTGATAGTTTTTTTTTCCTGTTAGCATGATCTACTAAGGAAAGGAGCCTAATAACTGTCTTGTACTCTTCTATTTAGGATGAAGCCTGTTTGATCATCATCTATTATGTTAGGCATCAGCTGATTTAATCTGTTAGCTAATATCGATGCAGAACTTTTATACTCCATATTTAATAGTGAAATGGGATGATACGAAGTTACTATTTTGGGATCTTTGTCATGTTTTAGGATAGGGGAAATCATGGCATATTTCCAGGAAGGGAATGAGCTTGTCTTTTTCCTAAATTCCTCAAAAGCTTGTAAGAGTATCTTTAATGTATCATCTGTGAGTACTTTATAAATTTCTCCTATTAGTCCATGTAATCCTGGGGCTTTATTATTATTAAGGCTTTGAATCCTCTCTTTTAGTTCACTTAATGTTATTGGTTTGAGAAGTTTGGTATTCTGTTTTATTGATAGTTTGTTAGCTATGTTCTCATTTAAGAAGTTATCTTTTGGGATGTTGTTATTCGTATTTGGCTTTGTGTTATTTATTATTTCATGATGTTTTCTGAAAGTCTCAAGAATTTCTTCTAAATCTGTTACAATTTTAGTTCTATTTTTAGTTTCATCAGCATTTTCCCTTATATGTTTAACATTGGTTAAGTTTTTTGATTTCACAGCTAATCTAGGCATGTTTTTTGGGTTAACAGAGTAAGACTAAGAATTTGATTCTTTCTAAATTTCTTACCACTTTGTGATTAAGAATTTCCATGTAATCAAGGTTTAATTGGTTCAGTTCTGTATTTGTGTTTATGTCTTTATCATTTAGAGTTCTTTTTAGTTCATCAATTTTTGATTATATTTTTGATAGAGTACTATCCCATTCCTTTTGTTTGTTTAGGTACCAGGTTTTGATTTTACCAAAAATGTAAGATTTCAGTGTATCCCAGACAATCACTTTAGAAGTACTATCATTGTCATTTATGTCTAGAAATATTTTAATTTCTTTCAGTAACCATTCCTTAAACCCGGTTATCTTAACAATGTATGTAGCTATTCTTTGCCAGTATACTAGATGACTAGATTTCATGTTGATTTTAAAGAAAATAGCATTGTGGTCGGACATTGGACAGGAGCTAATGAAAACTTCCTGAATTTTAAAGAATAAATAATCTGTAGCCAATACCTTATCAATGATAGTTTGTGTACCAAATCTGAATGAGTAATGTGTGTATTTTAGGGATTTGGGTTCTATATTTTCATAGATATCTCTTAAACTGTGGTGGTGGTGCTGCGGTAGCATTGTCACCTCACAGTAAGATGTTGTCCTGTTCGATTCTCAGCTAAAGCGTCTTCTGTGTGGAGACATGCGTGAATGGGTGTACCTTTGTTGAAGGTTGTGCATCAGAGCTGGCAACTTGGTACGTAAAAATCTGCTGCCAATCATTAGCGGACCGGAGTTCCGCTGTGGCGACCCCTAACTGTGAAAAGCTGAAAGGCTCTCTTATTTTCATAGATATCTCTTATATTTGAATTATTGATGAAGTTGTTCAGTCTTTTAGCAGGTGCAGATATCTTAAACTTATCACATTTAGTAGTGTCATTTTTGGAGAGAATACAGTTAAAATCACCTGCATATATTATTTCTCCTTTAGATTTGATTGCAATTAAATCAAGATATTCATTCACTGTTGCAGAACCGATACCAGGTATCCAATAAGTGTTGGCTAATATGATTAGTTTTTTTTATTTATTTCTACAATAATTAAGCAGAACATGCCATTTTTGTCTGAATATGCATTGATTATTTTAGGTACATTTAATTCTTCACAGTTTAACTTTATTCTATGAAACATGGACTGGTCCATCCTTAGACAACTCCCTCTAAATGATTCTGTTAACACTTTTAGCAGCATTTTCCTGAATACACTGGACTCCCTAGCTCCCTCCAGGAAGATTAGAGTGAAATCCAATCATGCTCCCTGGCTTTCAAAGGAAACTAAGTCCATCATGAAACAAAGAGACAGTGTCTGGAAAGCCTGGATCAAATCTAAACAAACACCTCTTCATCTCAAATACAAACAACTACGCAATCTTGCTAAAAAACAGGCAATAATAGACAAGAAGTCATTCTATAGCTCAGGCCAGAACAAATATAATTCAAATCCTCAGAAATTTTGGACAACACTCAACAGCATCCTTTACTCAGGTAGTCCCCATAACCCCTCACCCTACCCAAACACAACTCCTGAGGAAACAGCTACCCTACTTAATTCACATTTTATCTCCTCCATCCAAAATCTCCTACCCTCTCAACCTACCTCTTCCTCTTTACCTGACCCCACACCCACCCCCAACACTACTTCTTTTTCCTTTAAGCCTGTTCCCATTTCCTACATCAAATCTCTACTGCTCAAACTCAAACTCTGCTCCCCCTCTACTGACAAATTACCTCGTACCTTCCTCAGACTCGCAACTGACTCTATTGCCTAACCAGTGACAATATTAATAAATAGATCTATGCAAGAATCTACTGTTCCTACCCTTTGGAAATCTTTCTACACTATCCCTCTCCATAAAGGAGGTAACTCCACTGACCCTTCCAACTATCAACCTATTGCCATTTTGTCCCCGCTATCTAAGATAGTAGAAAAATGTATCCACACTCAACTTCTCCATCACCTTCTCAATCACAACTTACTCACCCCTACTCAACATGACTTTCGTCCCTGTCACAGCACAACTACTGCTCTACTCTCCCTCACTCACACCATTGCAGAATCTTTGGACAACAATAAACTTACTTCCTGTCTCTTTCATGACCTCTCCAAAGCTTTTGATACAGTGTCTCATCCATTACTTCTATATAAACTTGCTAACCTTCACCTTTCCACCTCCACCCTCAGTTGGTTCACTAGCTATCTGTCTGGACCCAAACAATCAGTCAAATGGCTCTCTTCCCCTTCACCTTTCTTGCCTATCTCTACTGGTGTTCCACAAGGTTCCATCTTGGGTCCCCTCTTATTCAACATCTTCACCAATGATCTTTTCACCTCATGCTATCAGTCTTCTCTCATACAATATGCAGATGACTCCACAATCATTTCTACAGCCAACAACATTTCTGACCTACACTCCCTAACCCAAAAAGCTCTACTTTCCACTGAACAATGGCTTTCAAAAAACCTACTGATCCTCAATCCCACAAATAACAAACTCTTACTCTTTCTGCCCCACTCTCTTACTCATCATAAATCCTCCTTTGTCATTAAGTCTTGTAATAACACAGCTATCCTACCTGACACCTACACCAAACTCCTAGGAGTCATCATCGACGATGAACTAAAATTCAATCAACACATACAGCAATGCATAAAGAAAACACATCAGAAACTAGGTCGTTTATACCGGAACAAAAAATATCTCAGTTCTGAGGCTAGACTCACCCTAGGACAAGCACTTCTCCCCCCCTCTCTCCTCTATGCCACTCCAGTTCTCACAAATATCCAAAAAACTACCCTGAACAAGCTCCAACAATCCTACCACAAAATAGCCAGATTTATCACTAACTCCCCAAACAACACATACCACTGTATTGCTTTAAAGTCTTTACAATGGCTTGAACTTCCACAACTACTACATCTCTACCAGTTTCACATGCTGCACTCTATGCTCTTTAAACCATCCTACTGTCCATCTTTATCTCTCCTTGTCTCTGTCTACACCCCATCTCACCCCCTCCGCACCTCTAATCAACAATTGCTTGATATTTACCACCCAAATAAGTCAGTAGGTAAGCTACTCTACAAACACTTTGTGGCCCAAGTCTGGAACAAACTTCCCCTTGACATATGCTCAATCTCGCACACCCCACTATTTAAAAAGAAACTTAAGACACATTTACTCAATTCCAGAATCTGCCCCTACTATGACCCTACATAGTTCTCTCCTCCCCCCACATTGGAATCACTCTCAGTTGATCCTTCTCACACTCTGCACTCTGCCTCACTCGTACAGTTACATAGTATTTTCTTAAAAAAAAAAAAAATTGCCGTCATTTAACTGTTGTTAGTGTTCTTTTCTATTGTTTACTACTGTAATGCTAGTTTTATTTCTATTGTTTGCTGTGCTTGTCTACTACTGTAATGTTTTATTGTACTATCTGGAGCTTTTCTCCTCGGGTCTCCACTGAAAATGGAACAAAATCCCAGTTGGACTAACCCGATTAACACATGTCAATAAATAAATAAATAAATAAATAATAAATACTGGTAGTGTTTTCCTCCACAGTATAATGGTGCCTCTTCTTTTGGTCCGAAAATGAGATCCTGCAAGTATAGAGTAACCATTGAAAGACATCCTATTGAAATCTGCTTCTATTATATGAGTTTCTTGCAAGAATGCAATATCTACTTTCTTAGTTTTCAAATATTTGGTTAAGCTTCCTCTCTTTATAGGGTTGTTGAGTCCATTTACATTTAAGAACAAACATTTGTAAGAAAACATTCCTTTAGATTGTGTTAGATAGTAAATATTCTGTTATGAACATAACATGAACACTGAGTATAACTGTAAAATATTTACAACTATTTACAAGTCTAAACATGGAATATTTAATTCCTGGTTTAATGAGAAATTCCTCAAAACCACCTTCGTCCATCCTAAGAACAGTAATCTATGTCCGTTCTGTGCTACTGCCATTACAATAGCTGTATAGTATGTAATAAGAAGTGAAAAAAAAATAAAAGGCTACTCCGTAGAATTGTTACTGATTTGAGTAGTGAAATATCAAAATGTGTGAAATTAAAGTTAATAGATTATTTGTGGTAATTATGTATATTAAAAGTAATTATCTTTGTACAACCAAATCAGGGAGTTATTTTAAAACAAAAGACCTATGTGTATTGTTACAGGAGTAGGAGAATAGTAATGCATTTAAGTAGCTTATGTTTAGCTATGAGTCTAAAAAGTTTTCCAGATAGATTTAATAAAAACATGAAACTATCAACAATTTTAAGTAAAAGCTATTAAGATTTCAGATAAATATTAAAATTAAGCAAATCACTTAAATCCGTACTTGGCTCTGTAGTCTGCATCTATATGATGTTACTATTTTCTTTCATTGGAAAAGCGTGATGATGTTGAGTAGAATAGATCTGTAAAATTATGTCTGTTTGCAATCTGTGGAGTTAGCAGATCCTTTACTAATGCTTTGAGATGCAAGAAGTGACTAAAGAATATGACAGAATCTCATGCTAGTATAAGCAGGAAACACAGACTTTGCAAAGGGAGCATCTATGCGAGAGTGTGAAACAAATCATGCAACCATATGGGATGAAAGCTTACTTTGTCTGAAAAATATAAATAGGGGGACTATAATCTTTTTGTAGTTTAAACATCTTGTCTTCTTAAAGTAATGCATACATGCACATGTATTAAACTAGATACAATAGATATCCAAAAAAACTAGTAAGTAACTCTCTCTGTAAACTAATGATAACAGGTATTGCAAGTAATGGCAATAACAAAAGAAGAAATTATTAATTTCTGACTTCTGTTCATATTATGCTAGGGGCAACTATAAACATGCATATGTATAAATAGCACAGACAACACAGTAATATGTAGCAGTTGAACAGCAAATGCTATAGATACACAGGTAGAGTAGGTTTGAATACCTCAGACTCCCATATACTGATATGCAAACATAATGTAACAGATTACAAAATTGCTGTCAGAAATAGAAATATCTCAATACATCTGCAAGGGTGATCACAAAAAAATGGAAAGAATACACTTATCTAGGTGCATATTATAAGGGTGGTTGTGTGCTAGTCATATAGAGCTATGCCTATGTACACCTAGATAGAACAATGCATACGAACTACAAATGTACACCAAAGTTCATGACTACTGACCTGTGCATATATATATATTAGAATAAGCTATGTTCAAAAGGGTTAGTTATTAAAGCTAGATAGCAAAACAGGTATCTAAAAACGAGTAAGTAACTCTCTCTGTAAATTAATGAGAGCTGGTACTTTTTTACAGATTGTAGCTAAATAAGAACCTTGGTCTTTTAAAAGCATACATATCTTACTTTCATCAAAGTGGGCATATAGATGAGTCAGTTGAACTGAGTAAAGCACAATAATTGTCATAAAAAGAAAAGGAGAGAAACATACAAATTAAAAAAAAATCTTTCTGTATGTTAAATATTTTCATTAACTGAACACATAGAAGCCTTTCTGCAAACCTATCTGTGAATTTCAGTTAAATGCTTGTTTAAATATCTGCATTATTAGAAGTAATTAAAACACTGAATATGCATTTTATCAAAGTCAAAATGTCATTTACCATTAAAAAATGTTTCTATAACATTGTGTAGCATTTAGCACTTACTTAAAGCAAATCCTTTCATTTCTTAATAGTCCTTTTCTTCTTGGTGATTCTGTGGCATTAACTTCCTTGTTCTCCTCAGATAACATCATATGAGCATGCTGAGAGGTCAAAGGTCACGCTGCACGTCTATTCATGCTGTTACAGTGATGTAATAAGTTTACAAACACGCAGGAAGTGTTCTAGGCTTGAGAAAAGAGCTCTTTTGAAGCATTTTGAATTTTCAATGGCAGAATACAGCACAAAGGTAATTTAAACAAGTAAATTGTGCTCAAAATATTGTATGGCTCTCGTGCATAGCAAAACAAACAGGCAGACAGAGTTAAGTAAATCATACAGTAAAATGCTTAATATACTTCTGTTTGAAAAGTAAATCTGTACATTTTAAAGCCCTCTTTCCCCTTCCACCTCCCTCAGCTTTAGAATACTTTTTTAATGTAAAATTAGCACTATTTACATATTAAATAAAGACATTTCTGCTGTCTAGCTCCTGCTAATTTATAAAGCCAAAAGTCTGTGTGGAATGTTTGTATGGTCACAACAGATGTATACTTTTGTGTAGAAATCTTATTATAACTTTATATGATGGGTAAGTGTGTTATATGTAGTAAGTTTAAATGGAAGTAGTGTGTATCATTTGCATACCTTGTGAAGCTGTTGTTTGAAGGCTATTGTCATTTGCTGACTGTATCTGTGAGATTAATGGAACAGTATGAATGGATAGAAAAGAGGAGAAAAAAAGAATCAATGAGTACTGGATAGCAATGATATGTTACCATTGATGTAATGCATAGCATGCATAATAAATGTTTTCTGTAAGGTGTTTATATTACTGCAGCTTATTTTTAAGTAAATATTTAAACAAGTTTGTTTATATTGAAGTACTTAGCAACTGTATATATTGTTATGCAAAATAAAAAGAAAATAATGAAAAACAAAAGAAAGAAAAGAAAAAGGAGAGCAGGATTGAGAAACAGAAAATGGTAATATAGAAGAAAGCAGGCTTAAATATATATATATATATATATATATATATATATATATATATATATGTATATATATATATATATATATATATATATATATATATATATATTTACTAAATAAGTAGAAAGTTTATACCTTATGATTTCATTTGTATCCATTTGTATCCTTTGTTTTCAGATGTATTGTTTGTTAAGAAGTTTTGAGAGTGATGGTTTTTATACTATTTCCCCCTTAAGCTTTTTACTAGATTTGCCAGCTGTAGTTATTTTACCATTAGCAGCTTGTCTTTTCAGACTGGGCAAAGAAAGGTCCATTTCTTCTACTTTTTCAAGTAAGTTGCTTTTCCTCACAAAGGCTGATGCTTCTTCAAGAGAATTGAATATTTTTGACCATCCGAAAGGGTAATTTTGATTCTGGCCGGAAACATTATCTGGGCTTTAATGTTGGCTTTTTTTAAGTCTTTAGTAAGTGGGACACATGCTTTCCTCTTTGTGATCACAGTGGAAGTGTAATCATTGTCAAATCTTATATTTTTCCCATCGACTTGGACTGGTTTCCTGACCATGCAGCTCTTAGTATTAAGTCTTTGTCTTGTGTAGATAGGAATTTTACAATGATGGATCTCACAGCTGTTGAATTTTTTGATGCAGATGTATATGACAGGGACCTGTGGGCTCTCTTCATTCCAAAAGATAAAGCGTCAGGGAAGTTTAATATTTTTGGAAGCCAATCATTTAGGAAGAGAATCATGTTATTTCCTTCCATTTTCTCTGGAACTCCATAGATCCTAATGTTATTTCTTCTGAATCTACATTCTAGATTATTTTGTTTTAGTAAAAAAGTTTATCTGGTTATCATTTTCCATTTTCCTGCCATATATTTCATTTACTGATTCTTCTATAGCTGCTATTTGGTCAGAGTGAGTAGTAATAATTTCCTTTAAGTCATCAATTTGTTTTTTGCTTTCTTTCTTCATATTTTCCATAATCTTCTCTAATGTATCCATCTTTATAGAAAGTTCTTGAATGCTGGTAATTATTGTTTGAAGTTCCTTTTTCATATGGCTTTCTTGTAGAGATGTCTTCGAGTGACTCATAGCTGTTTCAGTCTGTAACTGGTGACAAACTTCTGACAGGGAATATGTTGGAAATCATTGAAAAAATTAAGATTTATTCTGATAAAGTTGTTCACAATATCAAGATAAGTGCTTGTGGAAAAATTCTTCAATATTTGTTGAGTTAAAATAGAAAAATCCTGTCAGAAAAAAATAATTTCAGGCAGAGCATCAAAAAAGTGCAGCTAACTCCTTGGCATCTTGGCCACCAATAATAATCTTTCTAAGCAACTACTTATGAAAAGAAACTAAACAAATTTAGAAGTTTACAGAGGTAGAACAATTATTTTCATGAATGCATTAAAGATCAAAGTCTGCCTAAAGCTTTGCATATTTGGAAATATCTGTCTGGTTTGGTGATTGAATCTACTTTGCACAAGGATTTACTATCTTTATTTGATCAAAACAGGGAAAACTATCTATGATTTTAAGAAAAGTATTTGTGAACAAAATATAATGAGAAAAGTACATTGCATAAGCATGCTCAGGTTTGTGGCAATTTACAAAATTTACACTTTTTTGTTTTGGAGAAAGTAAGAGAATCCATACGGATGTATATGAAAAAATATGTGAACTTTAGTGGCAGTTATGTCAACATACTGACACCACTACTGGGTTGAATGATTATACCTCCATTAATAGTATTTTAAAATAATGTAACAGTAGGATTTGATTTATTTTTGATATTATTCTTGTAGTCAGCACTTTAAGGTTTATTCATATAATGTTTTTATCATATCATGCAGTCTTTAATTGTGATTGGTTCATTTATTTTATTTAAATCTGTATGTGAAATGTTTTTTTAGATTCATTCTGATGAAGCTGGACATAGTATTTGTTGAAAACACACAACAATAAAATATGCTGAAATTATATTTAGAGTAGTGTCCCTGACAGAAATCTGTTTGTATGGTCAATCGTTAATGGATTATTTCTCAAGTTTTATGTTCACCTGCTTTTGTATGCAATTTTGTTATACTTCTCAGATGCCACATGTGCTGCGAAAACAAGTGGGGCTCATGTGCAACTCACAGGTACAAGATATCTGTTGTGCACTGGTGGGATTGCATAGACAGTCAGTACCTCTACAGAAGCCTCTATAATGGTGGATGTCATTCAAAGGGGGGTTTTGATATTTGTCAGCTTGGGAGGGTGTGATTGACAAACCACACTGCTTCACCAGGGATGCCATTCATCTGCCCCCTCTAGGAATTTGATTATAGACAAAAACATTGACCATCCCCGTAGTGCCTTGTTTTAGGGGCTGCCAACCTGATAAACATAATAAAACAAGCAAAGGAAAATGTGAAGGTGTTACTGATCAATCCTATGAGCCAGAACAAGGCAGTCCACTCCCTGCAAGCCCTTCTCCTTCTGGAAGGCATTGACATCAGTGTAGTGACTGAGACATGGTTTAAAATAGTAGAGAGCATTCTGACTGTGCAGGGGTATATTGTCTTCCAGACATCATGACCACTTACTGTGCAGGAAGGGAAAAAAGGTGGAAGTATATAAATCTATATTCATAAGAGATTCACATCAAGGTAGATGAATCTGCATGATGCATTAAAGCTTTGTCATGTCCAAAATAACCATCAGAAAAGTCCCATACCATATATTAGCTAGCTACAGAAGTCCCTTGATGACAAAAGATAAACACAATACTTATCTACAGGAACTAGAATCACTCAGTATTAAACCCAATACCATTTTCCTAGGTCTTGCAAAACTAAAAGACTATAGACTTGGAAACCTACACCATCACTACTGTATATGCAGAGATTCCTTAACTTTGTCAATACAAATTCCCTAGGAAAATTAGTCAGTGTACCCACTAGGGTCTATAACAATTTGGATTTTGTCCGTACTAACATGGGAGCATCTTGAACCATCTCTTGCATATCTTCACCACCTGTTAGTTCTGACCATAAAGCAGTCTCCTTTAAAATAAAACTGAAAGCAAAGATCTCTCCACCCAAGGTACCTTTATAAATTTCTTAAGACAAACTACCTACTCCTAAGTGATCCATTGGTAAGCTTTATATCCCTACCAAATCCAGTTAACATCACTGAATATGCATAAATGAAAACCACCACACTACAGCAGCCTGTAAACAACTGCACTGATAAAGATGTACCCTGTAGGAACAAGTATGGAGCAAACCATCCCCCTCAGAGACAATCCCCATGTTTGAACCATAATATCAATAAGCTTTATAATAAAAGAAAAATAATTTTGATAAAAAAGTAATAAGACTAATTTCCAGAATGTTACACTGAAATAAACAAACAACTCAGGAGCTTAATAAATCCACCAAAGCCAAGTCTGAAGCTAAAATAGCTACCAAAGCCAAAGACAATCACTGGTCATTTTCAGTTATGTTCATAATCTCAAAAGCACAATGCAGCAATTTGCTGAGCTGAATGTGTGTGATGCTACCTACACTGAAAATGAAGAATTATCTAACCTACTGCCCAGTAAATTAAGCTTTAACTTTACCCATATGTCCCCCCATTTCTCCCTCAAGAAATACCTGAAATTGGCTCACCTGCAGCTATCGCAAAAGACCAAGTCCTAAAAGAGCTATCAAATGCTAAAAAGACTGCATCAATAGATCCTGATAAATTATCTCTGGAAGTATCTTAAATAGCACAAAGCACAATTTAGCCACACCCCTAACAACACTGGTCAATCTCAGCTACCATACAGGTTTTGTGGTGCTGCGGTAGCATTGTCGCCTCACAGTAAGAAGTCGTCCTCTTCGATACTCAGCTACAGCGTCTTCTGTGTGGAGACATGCGTTAATGGGCATACCTTCGTTGAAGGTTGTGCGTCAGAGCCGGCAACTTGGTACATAAAAATCTACTGTCAATCATTAGCAGACCGGAATTCCGCTGTGGCGACCCCTAAAGCCAAAAGACACAACAATAACAAGTAAATGGAGAACAGCTACAATCATTCCCCTGCAGGAAGTAGGGCCTTCCACAGACCTAACCAATTATAGACCCATTAGTCTTATCAGCCTCATATGCAAAGCCATGGAAAGACTTATCATGGAATTAATCCATCAGGACATATGGAACATCCACTCACTAGACCCACCTCATTTTGGATTCATCAAGGGCAGGTCATGCTTACTCAACCTGTTAGATTTTTTTAAAAAGGTCACCAAAGCAATGGATGAAGGCAAAACAATACAAACCACATACCTTGACCTGACAAAGGTTTTTGACACAATCCTCTACTCAGACATAGTAGAAAAGCCCAATAAATAGGGAATAAACCCCTATGTCACTCACTGGATTGCCAACTGGCTCACAAATATGACACACAGATAATCAAACTAGGGGAAGTTACCCCCACAAAGAAACCAGTCACCAGTTGAGTCCCCCAGGATTCTCTGCTGGGACCTCTACTGTTTAGCATCTACTTTTCTGAATTAAAAGCCAATATCAAATGGTTCTGGCTGAACAGGTCCACAGATGATGGCAAGCTAGGAGAAGTCATTGAATCCCCAAATGACTTAACCATCCTGCAAGAATGTTTGTCAGAAATAAATAACTGATGCCAAAATCATGGTTTGAAACTAAATGCCAAAACAACATTATTGTATCCTTTGGGAAGTTATCTACCCCAGGGAGCTACCACATTGACACAATTCCTCTAAGAACTGACCCAGTTCATGTTTTGGGAAATTATGTGGACAGTGACCTAACTTTTGACCAACATGTGTCTATTGTTGTAAGAAAGTCCTTCTATATTACACAGCTTCTAAACAAAAGGTTTGTGTCTAGATACAGGGATTGTACCTCTTTACTCAGCCTTCATTATGCCAGTCATTGAATATAATTTTCTTCCCCTGGTATTGTTGGCTTTTGGATAACTGGAGATAAGGAGCCTATCCCGGGACTAGTGGTCTCCTGTGTAACTAAAGCACAGCTTCCTTTCCTGCCTTCCACTCTTCTGGGAACAAACGAACCTCAAACCTGAGCTCATATCTTGTGCTTTCAAGAGGCACCGACTCACTTTGAGAATTAAAAGTGGTCTCCTGTGTAACTAAAGCACAGCTTCCTTTCCTGCCTTCCACTCTTCTGGGAACAAACGAACCTCAAACCTGAGCTCATATCTTGTGCTTTCAAGAGGCATCGACTCACTTTGAGAATTAAAAGTGGTCTCCTGTGTAACTAAAGCACAGCTTCCTTTCCTGCCTTCCACTCTTCTGGGAACAAACGAACCTCAAACCTGAGCTCATATCTTGTGCTTTCAAGAGGCACCGACTCACTTTGAGAATTAAAAGTGGTCTCCTGTGTAACTAAAGCACAGCTTCCTTTCCTGCCTTCCACTCTTCTGGGAACAAACGAACCTCAAACCTGAGCTCATATCTTGTGCTTTCAAGAGGCACCGACTCACTTTGAGAATTAAAGTACGCTACATTTTGTTGCTTGACCAGACTTACTGTTTTAGTGTATCTCAAGTTAAGCACCCCTCCTGTACTTCCAGCAGCCTACAAATTCCCCTATCCACATTAGATACCTCCACTTCATTTCTATCTCTATCTTCCTCAGCTATCCTTGTGTGTTAGCATAACACACTCCTTCCCCCCTCCCCTTCAGTACTTAGCCCTCTACCATACTGTCTGTCCCTGTAACCATACATCTTGCCACCAGGTGGCGCCTCTACTACTGTTCTCCTGTGGATTCCCTTCCTCCCACCCTTATGCTTATCTTCTGCCTTCACTAACCTTTCTTACCTGTCCTCTAACTGTAGTGTCTTCCTGAACTGCTTCTTAACCTGACCTCTCATACTCCACCTATAATCCTCCATTCCAGCTCCTCTTTATTTCTATCTCTATACATTAAATAACTCACTGGTTCACTCACTTACCTGTCTGTTTTTCACTTTCTCTGATTGTTTCCTGCTGAACTCCTCTCTCTTGTGTCTCTCTTTTATAGCTTTGTTACCCTCTTATAGCCTACTTATACTTTCATCCTTTTACAGTGTTCTCACTACCTCCTCTAACTATTACTGTACTCTTTGACCTCTTTGCGCACCTCGGCTGTGTCCAACTCTTGACTTTCATTCCATTACCCCACACTACCTATTAGTCTTTCTTATACCTATACATCTACCAACTTTCACCTCCACTATCCCAAACCTCATCCCACAATCCTGTAATGGGATATTCTCTAGCTTTCAAACTCCTCCCTATGGCTTATTACTAGGGTCACTCCCCTATTCTCCCTACCCCTCATCTAACTATAACTTATAAATACAACCCCCTGCCCATTGACGCCATCTTTCTTCCCCTGGTATTGTTGGCTGTTGGATAACTGGAGATAAGGAGCCTATCCCGGGACTGTGAGTACTTGTATGCATATGCCTTTATTGTTAATTGCTTCATTTTGCGTCATTTTACAGTTGTACATTTTGTATATGTTTAAACTTTGAATGTTTGTTTTTAAAAAGCTCGTGTGAACGCTATTACCCATTTTCTATCACTATAACAAATGCATTTGAATTCCTTGTGTATGAGAGTGTGTTTGTTTCGGATACCTCAGACTGTTAGCGTACGTGGCCTGGCTTTAATGGATATATGCTACTGACATACTTTTAGTCTCGCCAAGGCCTCTGTTAGCTGTTAAAGGGAGCGACTTGAATGTTGTGTCTATAGGTACTTTGATAATTGTTGAACTTGGTTATACTTTCCTGCATCGCATACAACCAGTTCTTACTGCCAAAAGATTCAGATACACCTGAATGTGTTACATTGTTTATTGTGGAATCTAGTTATATTTTGCTGCATCGTATTCAACTTGTTCCTACTGGCTAAAGGTTATGTTATACCTGAATCAGTTACATTTGTTTTTTGTCCTTAACCCATCCTTTGCACTGTTGTAGCGGTGTGGCATGCACGTGGACGTTCCAACCCTTGGCGTCATTTACCAGGTGTGTAGCGCTACTCAAAGGCCCACCCTAAACTGAAACACTAGCGCAGCTGTACAGCGTTGCTGAAGATTTAGTAGACTCGGGTCCGACTAGCGGGACCGCGAGGATCCACAGTGTCTATAGTATCTCTGTAACAGCGCATTGACCTGCTCAATCGCTGTACCCCTATTGAAACTCCTGTTTTTTGTTAACAAACAGTATTAATTCATTTACTGAAGACCCCAGATTACAGGCAGGTGTAAATTGAGCGTGGGGCAACTGAGGGCACCATATGTTAGACCTGTGTAGAAGTGAGCGTGAGCGTGTGCGTGGAGGCAAGGAATTCCTACCCCAACACTATTTAAGTGAGTTTAACTCCTTAATCTTCTAGTCCCTGCTGATACTTAGTCTCTTTTCCCTGGAAAAGAACTTTTACTCATGGTTTACCATAGGATAGGGGATGCCAGATTCCACTAACGGCTAACAATTATGGTAGCTCACTATTACAACCTGCATTTGTCTTGAACCATACTTGAATGTTATCCTGTTGCAATTGTTTCTTCATGCAAAAAGTTATACCTGGTATTTTACACTACTCTATGCTCTGAATCATCTTATTGTTTTCATTATTCAATGTTTAATGTTTTGTACCCAGTATTACAGTGTTAATGTTGTTTTTAAATAAGCTTTTCCACTGTTACTTTTTTCTCTGCCAGCTCATAAGCTCTATTCATTCACTATCTCTTTCCCCAATTACCTTTTAACAGAGTGGTCTCCTGTGTAACTAAAGCACAGCTTCCTTTCCTGCCTTCCACTCTTCTGGGAACAAACGAACCTCAAACCTGAGCTCATATCTTGTGCTTTCAAGAGGCACCGACTCACTTTGAGAATTAAAGTACGCTACATTTTGTTACTTGACCAGACTTACTGTTTTAGTGTATCTCGAGTTAAGCACCCCTCCTGTACTTCCAGCAGCCTACAAATTCCCCTATCCACATTAGATACCTCCACTTCATTTCTATCTCTATCTTCCTCAGCTATCCTTGTGTGTTAGCATAACACACTCCTTCCCTCCCTTCAGTACTTAGCCCTCTACCATACTGTCTGTCCCTGTAACCATACATCTTGCCACCAGGTGGCGCGTCTACTACTGTTCTCCTGTGGATTCCCTTTCTCCCACCCTTATGCTTATCTTCTGCCTTCACTAACCTTTCTTACCTGTCCTCTAACTGTAGTGTCTTCCTGAACTGCTTCTTAACCTGACCTCTCATACTCCACCTATAATCCTCCATTCCAGCTCCTCTTTATTTCTATCTCTATACATTAAATAACTCACTGGTTCACTCACTTACCTGTCTGTTTTTCACTTTCTCTGATTGTTTCCTGCTGAACTCCTCTCTTTTGTGTCTCTCTTTTATAGCTTTGTTACCCTCTTATAGCCTACTTATACTTTCATCCTTTTACAGTGTTCTCACTACCTCCTCTAACTATTACTGTACTCTTTGACCTCTTTGTACACCTCGGCTGTGTCCAACTCTTGACTTTCATTCCATTACCCCACACTACCTATTAGTCTTTCTTATACCTATACATCTACCAACTTTCACCTCCACTATCCCAAACCTCATCCCACAATCCTGTAATGGGATATTCTCTAGCTTTCAAACTCCTCCCTATGGCTTATTACTAGGGTCACTCCCCTATTCTCCCTACCCCTCATCTAACTATAACTTATAAATACAACCCCCTGCCCATTGACGCCATCTTTCTTCCCCTGGTATTGTTGGCTGTTGGATAACTGGAGATAAGGAGCCTATCCCGGGACTGTGAGTACTTGTATGCATATGCCTTTATTGATAATTGCTTCATTTTGTGTCATTTTACAGTTGTACAATTTGTATTTGTTTAAACTTTGAATGTTTGTTTTTAAAAAAAGCTCGTGTGAACGCTATTACCCATTTTCTATCACTATAACAAATGCATTTGAATTCCTTGTGTATGAGAGTGTGTTTGTTTCGGATATCTCAGACTGTTAGCGTACGTGGCCTGGCTTTAATGGATATATGCTACTGACATACTTTTAGTCTCGCCAAGGCCTCTGTTAGCTGTTAAAGGGAGCGACTTGAATGTTGTGTCTATAGGTACTTTGATAATTGTTGAACTTGGTTATACTTTCCTGCATCGCATACAACCAGTTCTTACTGCCAAAAGATTCAGATACACCTGAATGTGTTACATTGTTTATTGTGGAATCTAGTTATATTTTGCTGCATCGTATTCAACTTGTTCCTACTGGCTAAAGGTTATGTTATACCTGAATCAGTTACATTTGTTTTTTGTCC
This sequence comes from Protopterus annectens, assembly GCF_019279795.1. NCBI lineage: Eukaryota > Metazoa > Chordata > Ceratodontiformes > Protopteridae > Protopterus > Protopterus annectens. The sequence goes on from NC_056729.1 coordinate 844,445,633, forward strand.
TTAACCCATCCTTTGCACTGTTGTAGCGGTGTGGCGTGCACGTGGACGTTCCAACACTTGGCGTCATTTACCAGGTGTGTAGCGCTACTCAAAGGCCCACCCTAAACTGAAACACTAGCGCAGCTGTACAGCGTCGCTGAAGATTTAGTAGACTCGGGTCCGACTAGCGGGACCGCGAGGATCCACAGTGTCTATAGTATCTCTGTAACAGCGCATTGACCTGCTCAATCGCTGTACCCCTATTGAAACTCCTGTTTTTTGTTACCAAACAGTATTAATTCATTTACTGAAGACCCCAGATTACAGGCAGGTGTAAATTGAGCGTGGGGCAACTGAGGGCACCATATGTTAGACCTGTGTAGAAGTGAGCGTGAGCGTGTGCGTGGAGGCAAGGAATTCCTACCCCAACACTATTTAAGTGAGTTTAACTCCTTAATCTTCTAGTCCCTGCTGATACTTAGTCTCTTTTCCCTGGAAAAGAACTTTTACTCATGGTTTACCGTAGGATAGGGGATGCCAGATTCCACTAACGGCTAACAATTATGGTAGCTCACTATTACAACCTGCATTTGTCTTGAACCATACTTGAATGTTATCCTGTTGCAATTGTTTCTTCATGCAAAAAGTTATACCTGGTATTTTACACTACTCTATGCTCTGAATCATCTTATTGTTTTCATTATTCAATGTTTAATGTTTTGTACCCAGTATTACAGTGTTAATGTTGTTTTTAAATAAGCTTTTCCACTGTTACTTTTTTCTCTGCCAGCTCATAAGCTCTATTCATTCACTATCTCTTTCCCCAATTACCTTTTAACAGAGTGGTCTCCTGTGTAACTAAAGCACAGCTTCCTTTCCTGCCTTCCACTCTTCTGGGAACAAATGAACCTCAAACATGAGCTCATATCTTGTGCTTTCAAGAGGCACCGACTCACTTTGAGAATTAAAGTACGCTACATTTTGTTGCTTGACCAGATTTACTGTTTTAGTGTATCTCGAGTTAAGCACCCCTCCTGTACTTCCAGCAGCCTACAAATTCCCCTATCCACATTAGATACCTCCACTTCATTTCTATCTCTATCTTCCTCAGCTATCCTTGTGTGTTAGCATAACACACTCCTTCCCCCCTCCCCTTCAGTACTTAGCCCTCTACCATACTGTCTGTCCCTGTAACCATACATCTTGCCACCAGGTGGCGCCTCTACTACTGTTCTCCTGTGGATTCCCTTTCTCCCACCCTTATGCTTATCTTCTGCCTTCACTAACCTTTCTTACCTGTCCTCTAACTGTAGTGTCTTCCTGAACTGCTTCTTAACCTGACCTCTCATACTCCACCTATAATCCTCCATTCCAGCTCCTCTTTATTTCTATCTCTATACATTAAATAACTCACTGGTTCACTCACTTACCTGTCTGTTTTTCACTTTCTCTGATTGTTTCCTGCTGAACTCCTCTCTCTTGTGTCTCTCTTTTATAGCTTTGTTACCCTCTTATAGCCTACTTATACTTTCATCCTTTTACAGTGTTCTCACTACCTCCTCTAACTATTACTGTACTCTTTGACCTCTTTGCGCACCTCGGCTGTGTCCAACTCTTGACTTTCATTCCATTACCCCACACTACCTATTAGTCTTTCTTATACCTATACATCTACCAACTTTCACCTCCACTATCCCAAACCTCATCCCACAATCCTGTAATGGGATATTCTCTAGCTTTCAAACTCCTCCCTATGGCTTATTACTAGGGTCACTCCCCTATTCTCCCTACCCCTCATCTAACTATAACTTATAAATACAACCCCCTGCCCATTGGCCATCTTTCTTCCCTGGTATTGTTGGCTGTTGGATAACTGGAGATAAGGAGCCTATCCCGGGACTGTGAGTACTTGTATGCATATGCCTTTATTGATAATTGCTTCATTTTGTGTCATTTTACAGTTGTACAATTTGTATTTGTTTAAACTTTGAATGTTTGTTTTTAAAAAAAGCTCGTGTGAACGCTATTACCCATTTTCTATCACTATAACAAATGCATTTGAATTCCTTGTGTATGAGAGTGTGTTTGTTTCGGATACCTCAGACTGTTAGCGTACGTGGCCTGGCTTTAATGGATATATGCTACTGACATACTTTTAGTCTCGCCAAGGCCTCTGTTAGCTGTTAAAGGGAGCGACTTGAATGTTGTGTCTATAGGTACTTTGATAATTGTTGAACTTGGATATACTTTCCTGCATCGCATACAACCAGTTCTTACTGCCAAAAGATTCAGATACACCTGAATGTGTTACATTGTTTATTGTGGAATCTAGTTATATTTTGCTGCATCGTATTCAACTTGTTCCTACTGGCAAAAGGTTATGTTATACCTGAATCAGTTACATTTGTTTTTTGTCCTTAACCCATCCTTTGCACTGTTGTAGCGGTGTGGCGTGCACGTGGATGTTCCAACCCTTGGCGTCATTTACCAGGTGTGTAGCGCTACTCAAAGGCCCACCCTAAACTGAAACACTAGCGCAGCTGTACAGCGTCGCTGAAGATTTAGTAGACTCGGGTCCGACTAGCGGGACCTCGAGGATCCACAGTGTCTATAGTATCTCTGTAACAGCGCATTGACCTGCTCAATCGCTGTACCCCTATTGAAACTCCTGTTTTTTGTTACCAAACAGTATTAATTCATTTACTGGAGACCCCAGATTACAGGCAGGTGTAAACTGAGCGTGGGGCAACTGAGGGCACCATATGTTAGACCTGTGTAGAAGTGAGCGTGAGCGTGTGCGTGGAGGCAAGGAATTCCTACCCCAACACTATTTAAGTGAGTTTAACTCCTTAATCTTCTAGTCCCTGCTGATACTTAGTCTCTTTTCCCTGGAAAAGAACTTTTGCTCATGGTTTACCATAGGATAGGGGATGCCAGATTCCACTAACGGCTAACAATTATGGTAGCTCACTATTACAACCTGCATTTGTCTTGAACCATACTTGAATGTTATCCTGTTGCAATTGTTTCTTCATGCAAAAAGTTATACCTGGTATTTTACACTACTCTATGCTCTGAATCATCTTATTGTTTTCATTATTCAATGTTTAATGTTTTGTACCCAGTATTACAGTGTTAATGTTGTTTTTAAATAAGCTTTTCCACTGTTACTTTTTTCTCTGCCAGCTCATAAACTCTATTCATTCACTATCTCTTTCCCCAATTACCTTTTAACAGAGTGGTCTCCTGTGTAACTAAAGCACAGCTTCCTTTCCTGCCTTCCACTCTTCTGGGAACAAACGAACCTCAAACATGAGCTCATATCTTGTGCTTTCAAGAGGCACCGACTCACTTTGAGAATTAAAGTACGCTACATTTTGTTGCTTGACCAGACTTACTGTTTTAGTGGATCTCGAGTTAAGCACCCCTCCTGTACTTCCAGCAGCCTACATATTCCCCTATCCACATTAGATACCTCCACTTCATTTCTATCTCTATCTTCCTCAGCTATCCTTGTGTGTTAGCATAACACACTCCTTCCCCCCTCCCCTTCAGTACTTAGCCCTCTACCATACTGTCTGTCCCTGTAACCATACATCTTGCCACCAGGTGGCGCCTCTACTACTGTTCTCCTGTGGATTCCCTTTCTCCCACCCTTATGCTTATCTTCTGCCTTCACTAACCTTTCTTACCTGTCCTCTAACTGTAGTGTCTTCCTGAACTGCTTCTTAACCTGACCTCTCATACTCCACCTATAATCCTCCATTCCAGCTCCTCTTTATTTCTATCTCTATACATTAAATAACTCACTGGTTCACTCACTTACCTGTCTGTTTTCACTTTCTCTGATTGTTTCCTGCTGAACTCCTCTCTCTTGTGTCTCTCTTTTATAGCTTTGTTACCCTCTTATAGCCTACTTATACTTTCATCCTTTTACAGTGTTCTCACTACCTCCTCTAACTATTACTGTACTCTTTGACCTCTTTGCGCACCTCGGCTGTGTCCAACTCTTGACTTTCATTCCATTACCCCACACTACCTATTAGTCTTTCTTATACCTATACATCTACCAACTTTCACCTCCACTATCCCAAACCTCATCCCACAATCCTGTAATGGGATATTCTCTAGCTTTCAAACTCCTCCCTATGGCTTATTACTAGGGTCACTCCCCTATTCTCCCTACCCCTCATCTAACTATAACTTATAAATACAACCCCTGCCCATTGACGCCATCTTTCTTACCCTGGTATTGTTGGCTGTTGGATAACTGGAGATAAGGAGCCTATCCCGGGACTGTGAGTACTTGTATGCATATGCCTTTATTGATAATTGCTTCATTTTGTGTCATTTTACAGTTGTACAATTTGTATTTGTTTAAACTTTGAATGTTTGTTTTTAAAAAAAGCTCGTGTGAACGCTATTACCCATTTTCTATCACTATAACAAATGCATTTGAATTCCTTGTGTATGAGAGTGTGTTTGTTTCGGATACCTCAGACTGTTAGCGTACGTGGCCTGGCTTTAATGGATATATGCTACTGACATACTTTTAGTCTCGCCAAGGCCTCTGTTAGCTGTTAAAGGGAGCGACTTGAATGTTGTGTCTATAGGTACTTTGATAATTGTTGAACTTGGTTATACTTTCCTGCATCGCATACAACCAGTTCTTACTGCCAAAAGATTCAGATACACCTGAATGTGTTACATTGTTTATTGTGGAATCTAGTTATATTTTGCTGCATCGTATTCAACTTGTTCCTACTGGCTAAAGGTTATGTTATACCTGAATCAGTTACATTTGTTTTTTGTCCTTAACCCATCCTTTGCACTGTTGTAGCGGTGTGGCGTGCACGTGGACGTTCCAACCCTTGGCGTCATTTACCAGGTGTGTAGCGCTACTCAAAGGCCCACCCTAAACTGAAACACTAGCGCAGCTGTACAGCGTCACTGAAGATTTAGTAGACTCGGGTCCGACTAGTGGGACCGCGAGGATCCACAGTGTCTATAGTATCTCTGTAACAGCGCATTGACCTGCTCAATCGCTGTACCCCTATTGAAACTCCTGTTTTTTGTTACCAAACAGTATTAATTCATTTACTGAAGACCCCAGATTACAGGCAGGTGTAAATTGAGCGTGGGGCAACTGAGGGCACCATATGTTAGACCTGTGTAGAAGTGAGCGTGAGCGTGTGCGTGGAGGCAAGGAATTCCTACCCCAACACTATTTAAGTGAGTTTAACTCCTTAATCTTCTAGTCCCTGCTGATACTTAGTCTCTTTTCCCTGGAAAAGAACTTTTACTCATGGTTTACCATAGGATAGGGGATGCCAGATTCCACTAATGGCTAACAATTATGGTAGCTCACTATTACAACCTGCATTTGTCTTGAACCATACTTGAATGTTATCCTGTTGCAATTGTTTCTTCATGCAAAAAGTTATACCTGGTATTTTACACTACTCTATGCTCTGAATCATCTTATTGTTTTCATTATTCAATGTTTAATGTTTTGTACCCAGTATTACAGTGTTAATGTTGTTTTTAAATAAGCTTTTCCACTGTTACTTTTTTCTCTGCCAGCTCATAAGCTCTATTCATTCACTATCTCTTTCCCCAATTACCTTTTAACAGAGTGGTCTCCTGTGTAACTAAAGCACAGCTTCCTTTCCTGCCTTCCACTCTTCTGGGAACAAACGAACCTCAAACATGAGCTCATATCTTGTGCTTTCAAGAGGCACCGACTCACTTTGAGAATTAAAGTACGCTACATTTTGTTGCTTGACCAGACTTACTGTTTTAGTGTATCTCGAGTTAAGCACCCCTCCTGTACTTCCAGCAGCCTACAAATTCCCCTATCCACATTAGATACCTCCACTTCATTTCTATCTCTATCTTCCTCAGCTATCCTTGTGTGTTAGCATAACACACTCCTTCCCCCCTCCCCTTCAGTACTTAGCCCTCTACCATACTCTCTGTCCCTGTAACCATACATCTTGCCACCAGGTGGCGCCTCTACTACTGTTCTCCTGTGGATTCCCTTTCTCCCACCCTTATGCTTATCTTCTGCCTTCACTAACCTTTCTTACCTGTCCTCTAACTGTAGTGTCTTCCTGAACTGCTTCTTAACCTGACCTCTCATACTCCACCTATAATCCTCCATTCCAGCTCCTCTTTATTTCTATCTCTATACATTAAATAACTCACTGGTTCACTCACTTACCTGTCTGTTTTTCACTTTCTCTGATTGTTTCCTGCTGAAGTCCTCTCTCTTGTGTCTTCCCGCTCTGTTCGCCCTGCGGGCTCACTCCGCTCCCCTCCCTGCCCCCAAATTCCACCCGCCCCTAGCACCTCTACATTTATCCCCACATAACCACACCCACCACATTCTGCAACCAATCAGAACATACTCTTCTCCGCCTACTCCATAGTCATCCCCTCCCACTCACTCCCTCTCTACCTCTTAACTCTCCTATTTTATACGGTCTTTTACTCTTCTCAACATTTACAACACTCACCATCCTCTCCTACTACTAACTCTTCTAACTATTCTTTCCACCACCTACCTAATAACCTACTATGAACAACCATTAAATCCTAATGTTAACATTCCACATAGACACACCCAAACTACCCCCCCATCTACACTCACAACACATCTTAGTCTAACATATTGCAACACATATCTTGACTCTAAATATCACAGACTCTCACATATTAAATACCTTATTCTCAAATACACAAAATACTTGTACTTCTGTAAGCCTTCACAATTAAAGCACCTCATTCATAATCTGCAATTACTTGATGGGGACATCCACCCCAACCCAGGCCCAAACACTTCAACAACACCCCCTAACTCACCACAAATCAAAACTACTCATACACCAGATGCTAAACCTACTAAATCTCTCTCAATAGCTCATCTTAACATCCGTAGCATTTGCAATAAACTTCCAGCTCTCCATGCCCTTCTAGAAGTCCAGCAATTTGACATTCTCTGTCTTACCAAAACCTGGCTCAAACCCCCTATAAAAGATAATGAAATCATTCCCCCTGGCTATAACATCCTAAGACAGGACCGTCTTAATAAAAAAGGTGGTGGGGTAGCCATTCTATTTAAAACTGGTCTGGATGTGAAGAAATCAGCCCAAACCCCTCCATATGACCCTAACGCTGAACTTCTTATTTCAAAAATCTCCCTTAACCCACACAAAACTATTAATATTATCTGCACCTATCTTCCACCAGGCAACAACCCCCCCCCATATTAGAAAACCTACTTAACTGGTTTTCTACTAATCTTCCTCAAGAAACCATAGTCCTAGGTGACTTCAATATTGATTGGAATGCTTGCAATCAAGCTAATCCATCCACCCTTATCAACCTGCACGGATTCCACGAAACCATCAACTCTACAACCAGAACAAATAAGAGCAATAATAAAGATACCATACTTGACTGGATCCTTACAAATAGTCCCCAACAAAAGTATTCAACAGGTACCCTCCCAGATGACCTTAGTGACCACTCTCTCACATACATCATTAGGCACAAAACTCAGCTAAAACAACCTCCACTAATTTGTCTATGTCGCAGCAAAAAACACTTTGACCCTCAAGAGTTTCAAAATGACCTTACCCTGGTTAACTGGTCTCCTCTTAAAACTCTCCCTATCGACGACACTGTTAACCTCTTTAATAAAACCTTTCTTTCTATTCTAGACCAACATGCACCCATGCAATCTATCCGCATGAAATATAAAACAGCCCAATGGCTTACAACCAACACAAAACAGCTGATCCTTAATAGAAATAAGGCATGGTCTCAGTGGCGAACCTCCAAAGACCCCATTGACCACCTTAACTTCAAACAAAAAAGGAACATGACAAAGTCAGCTATCATTAAAGATAAAAAGAACTTTTACTTCCGCCTACAGCAATCATCCCACCATCATCCACACAAATTTTGGAAATCTATTAACACACTTCTGTCCCCCGGTAAAGTTGAAACTCGAAATCCACTTGGCTCCTGCCCTGACTCTCCCTTACAAACAGCTAATGCTTTTAATAACTTCTTTACATCTACTATACTTAATCTGGCCAACCAACAAACCCCTGACCCCACTTTATTAGGTAGCCCAAGCTACACTCCTCCACGTATGCAACTTAAACCCATACCTACCTCCTATATTCTAAATCTACTTCAAAAACTTAAAGCCTCTACCCCTTCAGCTGACAAACTCCCAGCTGAATATCTCCAGCTAGGTGCCAAAGCAGTTGCCTACCCAATCTCTCTACTAATAAACAGAACCATAACCGAAAATACTATACCTTCCCTATGGAAAATCTCACACATCATCCCCCTCTTCAAAGGAGGCGACTCATTTGAATACTCTAACTACCGCCCTATAGCACTGCTATCTCCTATTGCAAAAATAATGGAGAAATGCATCCACAAACAGTTACTTAATCACCTCCTTTCTAACAATCTCCTCGCTAACTGCCAACATGGCTTCCGCCCTTACCACAGTACTACCACAGCCTTAATATCCTTCACTGACTCCATTAATATTAACCGTAATAGCAATCTTCTCTCATCAGCATTCTTTGTAGACCTTTCTAAAGCCTTTGATATGGTGAATCACCAACTCCTTCTTCATCGCTTAAAATCACTCTCTCTTGACACCCCTGCCTTAACTTGGTTCACTTCCTACCTTCAAAACCGTAAACAGGCTGTTTTATGGAACAACAATCTCTCTGAACTTCTCCCCACCACCTTAGGGGTCCCTCAAGGCTCCATCTGAGGTCCTCTTTTATTTTCCGTCTTCATTAATGACTTGTATCTTGCCACACCCCTAACTACTTGCATTCAGTATGCTGACGACACCACCATCATTTGCTCTGCCACAAACCAAGCTGACCTTCACTACCTTACCCAAAAGACATTCACTACTATTGAGCAATGGTTCTCTAACCACTGTCTCCTCTTAAACCCTAAAAAAACTAAACTCCTCCCCTTCTCACCTACACACCTATCACCCCCTATTAATTTCACAATTACTTCTAACAATGGCACCCTTATATCTCCTGACCAAACAACCAAACTATTGGGTTGTACTATTGACAATCTACTAAAATTTGATTTTCACATTAACTCCAGCATTAAAGCAACTAATAGAAAACTAGGTTCTCTCTATAGAATCAGAACTTTCCTCACTACTGAAGCAAGAACTACCATAGCAAGAACACATCTCATCTCCACTTTATTATATGCTTCCCCCATTTATTCTAACCTATCCAAGCATAACATTAATAAGCTCACAACAGCCTACAACAACATTGCAAGGTTTGCCACTGCCTCTCCATATAAAACACATCACTGTCAGAACCTCTCTAAACTAGGATGGCTGGAATTACCCCACCTAATTCAGTACTATCAGCTTACACTTGCCCACAAAGCCCTTTACCACCCTGAAAACATACCCATGCTCTCCACCCTTATAAAACCCTACAATAACGTAAAAGCCCTACGCTCTTCTAATAAACTACTGATTCAAACTTCTCGTTCTAAGAATACAGCAGGTGATTCCATATTTTCAAACTCAGTTGGTAAGATCTGGAACCAACTTCCTCCAGACCTTGCAGCCCACACTTCCATTACACTATTTAAGACTAAATTGAAACTCTTTCTTACTAAACACTGGCTTTGTTCTTGCATCAATCCCAGTTGATCTAGCTCCTCTATGACCTTCTATTCTCCTCCTTCAATCCGTATAGATTCTTGCAAATATATTTCTTCAATGTATTTTCTTTTTCCTGTCAACTAAATAACAATACTTCTCTTATAACTCAAAACTTAATTCTTCTCTCCCTTCTCTTACCACTTCTGTACTTAAATAATTACCTTGTCTTTCTATCCCCTTCTTTATAAACTTCCTGAAATTGTTGCTACTGCCTTTCTTACTTGTGACTTATATGCATACTTGACTTATAACCATTGTGATAATTTTGTATGTACTGTTTTTGTGACCATGTAGTAGATAGCGGAGCTTTTCTCCTCGGGCCTCCACTGAAAATGGACTTGTATCCAGCTGGACTAGCCCGGTTAACAAATGTAAAATAAATATAATGCCCCCTTTGGCATGTATCTGTCCAAACACATGAAACAACTGGAACACCCACAGATATACCTTACTAGAAGGATACAAGGCCGAAACATGTCCTGTGTGGATTGGCTCAAACTCCTGTCACTTGAACGTGAACTCAGGCATGAGTTCTCAGCTCCATTAGACATCCTATTTAACCAAAGCCTGAGCACCAGCTTCATCACAGCTGAATGGAGGACAGCCACTGTCATCCCTCTGCACAAAGGCAGAGTGTCCACTGACCCAGACAATTATAGGCCCATCAGCCTAACTAGCCTGGTCTACAAGGCCATGGAATGCATTATCATGGACCTTATAAACAAGGATATTGGCAATCTCAAAATGCCACATATTTTGGTTTTGTCAAAGGGAGATGATGCCTGTTAAACTTGCTTGACTTCTTCGAAACAGTCACCAAAGCCATGGACAAGGGGAAGACAGTGCACTCCACCTATCTTGACCTAGCCAAAGCCTTTGACACTATTCCTCATTCAGGCATCATAGATAAACTCTCCCAGCTAGGCATCAACCTGTATGTTTCCAGATGGATAGCTAACTGGCTCACTGATAGAACCCACTCAGTCAAAGTAGGGGAAGCCACCTCTAGTAGTAGTCCCATAATGAGCGGTGTACCCCAAGGATCTGTATTGGGGTCTCTACTGTTTGGGATATACTTTTCTGAGGTGCAAGCCAGAATCAGTAGTCTGTGGCTGACCAAGTTTGTGGATGACTGCAAGCTGGGTGCTGTCTTAAATTCCCTTAGTGATGCGAACATCCTCCAAGTGGGCCTTACCCAAACTAATGACTGATGCCAGAAGCATGGCCTTAAACTGAATGCCAAGAAATGCAACATTATCCCCTCTGGGATAAATGTCATCCCCACTAATTATGACATTAATAACAACATACTAAGCATGCAATCAGTCATGAGGGACTTGGGCACCCAGGTTGATAGCAACCTGACTTTTGACCACCACGTTGCCTCCATTGTATGGAAAGCTTTCTACATGGCCCACCTCATCAATAAGAGTATTTCATCCAGGAACAAGGAGGTCATAACATCCCTGTACTCCTCCCTTATCAGACCCATTATCGAGTGCAATGCCCTCTTTGGCATGTACCTTGCCAAGCACATGCAGCAGTTGGAGAGACCACAGAGGTTCCTGACCAGGAAAATCCAGGGTCTCAAACACCTATCCTATACAGATAGGCTAAAAGCCCTGTCCCTCTGCTCAGTCTCATACCGACTGCTCAGATGTGACCTGTGTCTGGCATACAAGGCCATTTCAGACCCAGCCTTGATGGAATTGCTGCATATCAGTAAGACAAGCTCCACTCGCGCAACCTGCATGCAAGGCCTTAACCTGGTCTGTGACATTAATAGAACTTGTTGGTGGGATAGATTTGTGACTCAAAGACTCCCCCCATCTGTGGAATAGACTCCCTCTCCATGTCAATCAAATTTCCTCTCTAGCCCTCTTTAAGAGGAATCTGGAAGACTGGATGAGAAACAGAAAATAGACCGCTGGGATCCCACCTGTGTCCCTGTTGGACAGGGTAAACAGGTGCTGACTTTGATTCAACATGGGTGAAATTCTTGCCTAGGCTTATAAGGGCCTCCAGGCCAATAGCTTAGTATCATCCTATGGACCTATGAACCTATGAACTTTACGGGTATATATTAAATCATCGAATGCTTAAAAAAGCGAATGATGATTTATCAAACCCATGTAAGTGAAAGCTTACAATCTCGAAAGCTTAGAACAGTGATTTTTTTGTAAGGGAAAAAAAAATCGCTGTTCCACAAAAAAAAAAAAAAAATTTAAATTAAAACATTACATACAGTGGGGGGCTTCGCCCCCTCACACACCACCCTACTTAAATATACCAACTCCGAGATCGTACTACAGTCATAAAAATGGCAAAGTAATGGAAGTGGCCAAGCAATTTCTTTCCCAGGGAAAAAAATTGCTTATATGCTATTTCGCTATTTTGCCTTTTTGTGCTTTCAAGTTCAATCAAGATGCATTCAAAAGAATGTGTCTTCGATCATTTAATAGGAACCCTAACTTTAATCAGTATCCTACAGACTGCTAAGACATGACCTGTGTCAGCCATATAAGGCATCCTCCAACCCATTACTGATGAATTTACTGCATATAAGCAAGTCTAATGGCATTAGAAATACTTTACTTAAAGTTCTAAACCTGTTCTGCAACATCAACAGAATGGTTTAGAGGGACAGGTATATTTCTCAGAGGATGCTACTGCCATGGAACAGACTCCCCAGCCACATAAACCAAAGTTCATTCCTGTCCATTTTCAAGCACAGCTTAGATCTATGGATGGGAACTGCACTCTGTACTACTGATTGAGAGATGCAGCTCCTAAATATTTTATCCCATGCATGGGTCCCTTCAAATTATCTATGGTGTGATCAAAGTTATTCTCATCAGGGGTAATATGTAATTATCAGCCATAGGATAGGTAAGACCAATCTATAAGCAAATGGGATAGGTTATTTCAAGCATAAAAAGGGAATTTATCTAGGCTTAAAATGGTCCGCAAGGGTAGATAGCCTAGTACTTCCCTATGAACCTGTGTAGATGATGCCTCCCACTGTAGTGTTTTGGACAAAGCCCCTCTGTGATTGCACTATGCCACTTGGTTGTTGCCATCATTTTCAGTAACAGATACCATGCCTGTGCTAGACCTATCTTGTCCTGTTCTGCTGGGTCCTGGAACTGTGACACCATGTAAACACATGACCCATTGTCATCCCTCACACTTTTGCCTTCACATCCTCTATGAGAAGCATAATGGTACACATAGAAGCAGTACAATACAAAGCACTGGAAAAGGTACATTGTTGTGCAGGATGTTGCCCTTGCAAAACATATTGCTAATGTGGTCAATCTCCTAGTGACAGAAGGGCGGAGAGTGGATGGTGTCAGACCCACTCCCAAATACAAGCCACCCTCAGGTATAAGAGCAGATCACCTTGCCAGTGAATGAGATAAAAAACTCCTTGATCTCTGTTAGACATTTCTGTGGTGGTGGACTATCCCTTGTGGTTGACCAGTCTGCTACACTTTCACATACCTTTTCCTTTGCATTGAGATAATATCAGTAATGCTGCATCATACCTGTTGACAGGGACCTAAAAGCTGAGCACAGTATTAATATGCTCCACCAGTTCATGCCAAATCTGATTCCAATGGTACATGTCTCTGGCACCTTTGATGAAGATGTGCATGACAAGTGTGTATGAAGGCTTTGTAGTAGCAGCTCATTATACTAGTTAATACATATGTTCTAAAGTGTGTCTCCGTCAACAAGAAATACCAGCGCATTTGCATCAGTGGAAAAAAGAAAACAAGTAATTCAATGGGTGCATACACTACACTATCACATGCACATGATTGAGACCATTCCCCACCCTTTATTCATATATTCAACAGCTATAGTTGGAGATCTGCACAGCCTCACCAACAGTTTAGTACTATACTTATGAGTCTGTACAGCCTTGGAACCACCAATCACTTTTGGCATATAATCACCACTGTATCCTATGCTCATGGCATGATTCCCACCTCTCACACACAGTCATACACTAGTGTAATGGGATACTAGTTAAACATTAATAAGACATACATTTCATTCTTCCTGACCACAACTAAAGGAGTGACAATTGAGAAGACACTTTATCAGGCAGGACTCTTTACTTAACACTGTAATGCTTCACACTATGTTTGTATGTCTGCCCAGCCACCTGCCTTTCTCATCGTTCTCACCTACAGCCATTCCTCAATACCTTCACACTCCTACCCTTTATTTTAAAACTTACAGGAGTCTTACCACCACTGCCATTCATGTCTTATGGTTGCCATTCTGTATTTACCTCTGCTTACTGTTCTTCCCTATTCTGCTCTCTTATCTATCCTTTTCTCCTTCCCATTTTATTGAAACTGTGGCAAAGAGAAGTGTCTAGCAGTCATTTTCATTCATCAGAGGCACTCAGCTTCTGGCCTTTGTCTGTGTTGCAGCACAGATGCTGTAAAACACTATGCACTTCTACATGTTTCTCTGGGATTGGGACAATATGTTGTATAAAGAAACAACTCTTTTATGTGGTCTTGACATGGATGTGAAGAATATTAGCCTTCTGAACGTCACTTTGATCCTGTCATGAGGAGTTCATCTTTACATCCTTGTGTTAGCTACATAGGTTTATTATCACAAACCTCATCATAGTCTCTATGCCATTAAAAAAATTCAAAATAGTATTGAGAATTTTGTAATAATAAACTTGTAAATTCTTGTACTGTTTGATTGGTACAATTGTTACATTACACAAATTAATATATCTGTAAGGCTGCATTCCACTTTGACATCCTTTACTGCTACCACAGTTCTCAAACTGCACAACACAAATTTTAAAAGATTTTATTAATCCTAATCTTACATATTGCTAAAGTTTTATTAGATTTAACTGTTAGTTCTTATGTTACATTTAGCACTTTTAACTCATTAATACCAACTGGCAGTCAATTAAATAAGAGTAGCATTGCTGACTGCCGGCATGCTGTATTACAATTGTCTACAAGTGTGATACATAAAGAAAAATAATTATAGAAAATCTTCTCAGCATATTTCTGCATTTCTTAGTCAGGTGAAGTCTTTTCCTTACATTTCATGTGCTTAGTAACAACGCCAGATATGAAAAATTTAGTGTTTCATTTAATTTATTGCAAAAGTACTGTGAGTGATCTGCCTTGAAATGGAAAAAGACAACCGGCATAGTTAGTGCAACAGACATTATTAATGAGACAGCGCAATCAGCACTGCAAGTGTTAATGACTTAATGTAACAGGAAACTCAACTTCCTTAAGAGGAATACATTATATTTTGTGGATGCTGAATAACATGTACTCTGCCCTTGTTTTAATCTGTCAATACATTATTTACTTTTTCTAACATTATACACCTAACTAACATTTCGTCTGATAAAATGCAGTATCATCTTTTTCTAGAAGTACGCTGTGCATGTGTGAGTGTGTGTGTGTGTGTGTGTGAGTGTGTGTGTGTGTGTGTGTGTGTGTGTGTGTGTATATATATATATATATATATATATATATCAGTGTACACACACACACACACACACACACACACACACACACACACACACACACACACACAGATATATATACATATACATGTGTATGTTATAAAAAAACCCTACTTTTATAATGTTTATTTGGGATTCAATAAATTAAGTGGAGGCTTAGCACGAAGCCTACATGGAGTTTATGTGTTTATGTGGTTTGCAGCAGTTGTAATTACATATTCATGCTGTACAAAACTTTTAAATGTAAACAAGTGCAGTTTCATGACTAGCAGCAGTGTTGCCAGCCAGGAAAGTTAGCAGCAGATATGTACAGCTGTTTACCCACTGGCAAACTAGATCTGCGAGATTGTGCAGTCACTGGCAGATGCACAAGCCAGTGTATTTCTCTCATGCCTGTCCCAAGCCCAGATAAATGGGGATTGTTACATCAGGAAAGGTAACTGGTATAAAACTTTTGCCAGATCAAGTATGCAGACAAAAATACAGATTTCCATACCGGATAGGCTGTGGTCCGGGTTAACACTGACCCGCCACTAGTACTGTTAGACAACAGGGTGCTGGTGCAAATTGGGCTGCTGTTGGCTGAAGGAGAAGGTGTAGAAGAGAGTGGAAGGCATGCCTGGAGGCAAGAGGAGAGGAAAAAGGCTAAGAGTGTGGAAGTGAGGGTAGGAATTTTGAATGTTGGCAGTATGGCTAGTAAAGGGAAAGAGCTAGCTGATATGATAGAGAGAAGGAAGGTTGATATATTGTGCATGCAAGAGACCACATGGAAGGGGAGTAAGGCCAGGTGTATCAGAGGCAGATTCAAATTGTTATGGGTTAGGTGTTATCCTAAAGGAACAGTATGTCATGAGTGTTTTGGAGGTGAAAAGAATGTCAGCTAGAGTGATGTTTATGAAGCTGGAAATTGACTGTGTGATGATGAATATTGTTAGTGCATTTGCTGTGCAAGTGAGGTGTGTGATGGATAAGAAAGAAACATTTTGAAGCGAGTTGGATGAAGTAGTGGACAGTGTAACTAAGGGTGAGAGAGTGGTGATTAGAGCATATTTTAATGGGCATGTTGGTGAAAGGAACAGAGGGGATGAGGAGGTGATGGGTAGGTATGGTGTTAAAGAGAGGAATTCAGAAGGTCAGATGGTAGTGGATTTTGTGAAAAGAATGGACATGGCTGTGGTCAATACTTATTTTAAGAAGAGGGAGGAGCATAGGATGATGTACAAGAGTGGAGGAAGATACAAGGGGCGGATTAGATCCTATGCAGGAGGGCCAGTCTGAAGGAGATTAGAGACTGCAAAGTGGTGACAGGGGAAAGTGTAGTTAGGCAGCATAGGATGGTGCTCTGTAGGATGATGTTGGCAATCAAGAAGAAGAGGAGAAGAGTGAGGGCAGTGTCAGGGATCAAATGGGGGAAGGGAAGTTGAAAAAGGATGACTGTAAGGTGGAGCTCAAGGAAGAGTTAAGACAGGTACTGGGTGGCAGTGAAGAGTTACTAAATAGCTGGGCAGCCACAGCAGAGCTGGTAAGGAAGACAGCTAGAAAGGCAATTGGTGTGACATCTGGACAGACCAAGGAGGACAAGGAGACCTGGTGGTGGAATGAGGAAGTACAGGAGAGTATACAGAGAAAGAGGCTGGCGAAGAAGTGGGAAAGTGGGATTGTCAGAGAGATGAAAAAAGTAGACAGGAGTACAAGGAGATGAGGCACGTGGTGAAAGATAAGCATAAGGCATATGGCGAGATGTATGAAAGGTTGGACACTAAGCAGGAAGAAAAGGACCTGTACCAATTGGCTAGACAGAGGGACCGAGCTGAGAAAGATGTGCAGCAGGATAATGAGGGAGACATACTCATAAGAGAGGAGAGTGTGTTGAGCAGATGGAAAGAGTGCTTTGAGGGGCTGATGAATGAAGAGAATGAGAAAGAAGAGAGAGGAGATTGGATGATATGGGGATGGTGAGTCAGGAAGTGCAACAGATTAGCAAGGAGGACGTATGGACAACAATGATGAGGATGAAGAATGGAAAGGCTGTTGGTCCAGATGACACACCTGTCAAAGCACGGAGGTGTTTAGGAGAGATAGCAGATTATTTAACAAAATCTTGGAAAGTGAGAGGATACCCGAGGAGTGGAGAAGAAGTGTATCGGTACTGATTTTTAACAATAAGCATGATGTGCAGAGGTTTAGTAACTACAGAGGGATACAATTCATCAGCCAATGCATGAAGTTATGGAAAGAGGTGTGGAAGCTAGGTAAGGGAAGTGAAGATTAGTGATCAGCAGTATGGTTTCATGCTGGGATAGAGCACTACAGATGTGATATTTGCTCTGAGGGTGTTGATGGAGAAGTACAGAGAAGGTCAGAAAGAGTTGCATTGTGTATTTTTAGATTTAGAGAAAGAATAGGACAGGGTGTCTAGAGAGGAGTTGTGGTATTGTATGAGGAAGTTGGGAGTGGCAGACAGGTATATAAGAGTTGCTGTAGGATATGTATGAGGGCAGAGTGACAGTGGTGAGTTCTGCAGTAGGAGTGATGGATGGTTTCAAGGTGGAGGTGGGATTACATCAAGGATCAGCTCTGAACCCTTTCTTATTTGCAATGGTGATGGACAGGTTAACAGATGAGATCAGGCAGGAGTCCCAGTGGACTATGATGTTTGTGGATGACATTGTGATCTGTAGTGAGAGTAGGGAACAGGTTGAAGAGACCCTGGAGAGGTGGAGATATTCTCTAGAGAGGAGAAAAATGAAGGTCAGCAGGATTAAGACAGAATATATTTGTGTGAATGAGAGGGAGGATAGAAGAATGGTGAGGGTGCAGGGAGTAGAGTTGGCTAAGATGGATGAGTTAAATACTTGGGATCAATGGTTCAGAGTAATGGTGAGTGTGGAAGAGAGGTGGAGAAGAGAGTTCAGGCAGGGTGGATTGGGTGGAGTGGAGTGTCAGGAGTGATTTGTGACAGACAGGTACCAGTAAGAGTGAAAGGGAAGGTCTATAAGATGGTAATGAAACCAGCTATGTTATATGGGTTGGAGACGGGGGCACTGATGAAAAGACAGGAGTCAGAGGTGGAGTGACAGAGCTAAACATGTTAAGATTTACCTTGGGTGTGATGAGGATGGACAGGGTTTGAAATAAGTATATTAGAGGGTCAGCTCAGGTTGGACGGTTTGGAGTGAAAGCCAGAGAGGAGAGATTGAATTGATTTGGATATGTGCTGAGGATGGATGATGGGTATATTGGCAGAAGAATGCTAAGGATGGAGTTGCCAGGTAAGAGGAAAAGAGGAAGGCCTAAGATAAAGTTTATGGATGTTGTGAGAGAGGACATGCAGGTGGTTGGTTTGACAGAATAAGATGGAGAGGACAGGAAGAAATGGAAAGAGATGATCCGCTATGGCACCGCCCAATGGGAGCAGCCAAAAGAAAAAGAAAAAGATATGGTCCAAATGCATTACAGGACAGTGTATACAGTACAGAGTATTGTGGAATCCCATTGCAGTCATTCTGTCCAAAAGTTGTGTAAATGATCTGTAATGGTACATGGAATGCCATTTAAAATCAACAGTCAGGGGTAGTGCGTTGTACTGAATAGGGATACACAGATAAATAGTTAGAATGAACACAGGAAAAGAGGACAGATGAAACATCATAATATACAGCAGATGAGGTCATGTAAATGGAAGACAGTTGTAGTAGGAACACTAATCACATATCAAGGTAGTGCAGTAAGGGCTGCATAGTGAAAATGTAAATTATGTGACATAACAATGGAGAAGGATGTCTTTGCGATATAAGCATCCTGACATGAACAATGGAGATGACATCTATCAGGGATGTTATAGAAAATCGGGGTTAGGTGCATATTGTAAAGCTGTGCAAAATGAGTTGTCTGAATATTACTGTAATGCCAGCAGAGGTCTCCACCAAGTGGGACAAAGTTACAGGCTCATGGACAACAATAGACAGAAAAATGTACAATCATGGACAATATCAAAACAATACCACAAGCAATCTCATGTCTCTGACATAACATATGTGATCTTCAGTGATCATAGATGGTTCTTCACAGACACACTTGTACAATTATTATGACATGTCAGCAATCTATGAGATTAATCGAGCACACCATCCTGACACTGTAACATCTACTGGAGTTGTTAACAGGGACATTGCTGTACCTGTATGTGTGACATTATGATAAATCAAGGCTAGCTGACTGGTGTGCTTGGCATATATATGGCACAATCCATACTCTCATGAATGTAACCCATGCCATCAATGTTGTCAAACAGCTATGTAGGTACTGTGTGCATCAGCGGAACAAGTATCGCGCATGCATCTGGTATACCACCTTGATGGGGGTTCCACAGCATCAGACAGTAATGTTTATTCAGCAAAAAGAATACCTAGGTATGGCCAATAAGATGTGTAGGATCACACTGTAGCAAAGGTGGTACACATCAGTTACACATCACTGGAAGATGTGTAGGTAGATTCATGAAGAAGGGTGCATTGTACTCAGTTATTGGTATGATTAAGGCTGTGAACTATGGAGGTATTATGGCCTTTGATGTGGATGCGCTGCACATACTCAGGAGATGAGTTACATACAAGGGAGTTGTCACCACTGGGATCACATGCTGGTTGATGTTCCACATACCATATACCCCAGGACACAGATCAAATATCGGGTCTATATAATATTAGCGAAAATCCTTTTAAGCAAATTCAAAAACACCGACACTTATTGTGCGAACTGTGAATATGCCGAATGTACTAAACCGCGAAATACAAAAAGTTGAATCCCCATAGTCGGCCAACTCCACCTCCCACTACATACTGCCTACCCAAACAAAATAAATAAACCACTTACATACACTAACCAAAACCCTACTTCTAACCCTAAAGTAAAGCACCAAAACCCTTCTTCTAATCCTACACTAAACCTTACATGCATTACTATCTATGCACTTACCTTAACCCGTACCCTAACCCTAAGGTCCGTAACTATCGCACACTAACTCTACAGTGATATACCAAAACAAAACAAATAATCCACACACATACATTTAAGAAAACCCTAATTCTAACCATACACTAAACCTTACATACATTACCTATCTATGCACTTACCTTAACCCGCACCTTAACCCTAAGGTCCATAACTATCGCACACGTACCTTACGGAGCTGTATCGCAGATGGGCCAACCATGACAATTCGACTTTTTGAATTTTGCGGTTTAGTACATTCAGCATAATCGTGGTTTGTGCAATACATGTTGGTGTTTTCACATTCACTTAAAAGGATTTTCGCTATTTTAATATAGACCCTCAAAAATCACTTGGTCTGCTCATAGGGGTGTGATGCCTACATTATCATTGGGTTTTTATAATGTAACAAATTACCCCATGTTTTTGTTTCCTCTCATGTGCTGTTATGGCTGTGGCAGCAATTTTTGGAATGTATTGATACTGTCTGTAGTATACAAATATCACAGTTGGAGTCAATGATTGCCCACAGTCTGTAGCCCTCCAGAAAGCTGTTTGGACACAAGATGTGTATGTCATTCTTGATGTCTGTGACTTAAGTAATGGATAGGAAAGGGCATAGCAGACAGCTGTGATGTACAGACCTAATCTCACTGAAATCATAGCTCTCAACCTCTTAGCATAAAAAATCTGGACAAAGGCAAAAATAATGGTGGATAAAGCCCCAGAAATAGGGACAAATTTTAAATACTGCTCTTATAAACTTGGAAAGTTACTAGAATAAATGTTCTTGGGTTAATATGCAATTTCTGAAGGGTATTAAGCCTATTGGCTCACAGATGAAGCACATACTGTAAAGTTGGTGAGTCATCCTCAACCAGTAGAGCCATCACCAGCAACATACCACAAGTATCTTTGCTGGGCCCTTTACTGTCTGGAATCTATTTCTTGGCATTCCAAGGTAAAGTATATGGCCTTTGTTTACCAAGTATGTTGATTATTGCATATTGGATACAATCACTGAGTCCACCAATGATGTTATATTACAGGAGGGGCTAACACAGACAGATGATTGGTGCCAAAGCCACAGGGCCTACACTTAAACAAAAAATGTGTCATACTTTTTCCATTCTGCGAAGTGGAATTCCCTGCAAGTTACAGAATTGAACCCCCCTACCACCACCACCATGCTCAAATCCAGTGGTGCAAAGCCTAGGAACACAAGTAGATAGCAATCTGAACTTTGACCACCAAGCTTATACAGTGGTATGGAAGGGCTATGCTATGCACCTCATATGTCAGGCCAGCATATCTAGATCTGATGGCATTGTAACAGCACTGTACCTGGCCCTCATCAGAACACTAATAGACTACAGCCCACCCCTTTGCATGTACCTCACTAGACACCTGCGGAAGCTGGCGAGACCACAGGGGTTTCTCTCCAAGAAAATACAAGACCTACAACCATGCCATGGCATATGGGGATAGACTGAAAGACCTGTCACTGTAATCTGCATCTTATAAGAAGAGGTATCTTGTGCTTGGCCTACAGGCCAGTCTCTGACTCTGTCCTGACGGAAATGCTGCACATAGGTTCATAGCTTCATAGGTAGGTACTAGGCTATCGGCCCAAGGGCCTACGTAAGCCTAGCTAGCAAGGTACCATAGTTTATGCCACCCAAGAAAGTTATTTTCCTGTGCCACTGTCCAGCAGAGACACAGAAGTGATCCCCGGGAGGTGTATTTCCTATTTCCCATCCACTCATCAAGATTTTTCTTGAAGAGTGCTAATGAAGAACTTTGCTTGACATAGATGGGTAGCTTGTTCCAGAGTATAGGAAGTCTCTGGGACAGGAATCTATCCCTCCAGTGTGTCCTGTTTATTGTGGTGACAAGGTTTAGGTCCCTAGAGCATGTAGCTCAAAGGGATTGGGATTTCTTTAGGTGTAGCATGTCCAACAGCTCTGGGTTTGACATAGCTTTATATGTTAGGCAGAGATCACCTCGGAGTAGGCGATATGCTACGGAGTAAAGCTGGAGTTTTTTGAGGTGGTCAGTGTAGGGTATTTGTTTGAGGCCAGTAATCCTCTTTGTGAGGTTCTTCTGTGGCCTTTCCAGCTGCTGCAGATGTCTTGTGAGGTACATTCCAAAAGGGGTGTTGTACTCTATAATGGGTCTAATGAGTGACGAGTATAGGGGAACAATGACCTCTTTTTTCCTGGATGAGAACCTTTTTATGATGAGGTGTGCCACATAGAAGACTTCCTCACTACTGTGGCGATGTGACTATCAAAGGAGAGACTACTGTCCACCTGGGTGCCAAGGTCTCTTATCACGCATTCGGTGTTAAGTAGATTGCTACCGAGTCAAAAGGCAACCACGAAACGAAACAATTGCCACCAGGAAGTCAGCCAAAGCTCTTTATTCCAAAACCAAGCAGACAAGGCTGTCACCAGCCACGAAAAAACATGTAAACGCCTTAATCCTCTGATAATGGACAGTATGCGTTTTCGTCAGATTCAAGACTTCTTCAGACAATCAGTACATTCAATTTAACACAGTATATATAACGTTGACCATCAATTGATTAACTGAAATTATTAGAAAACTTCTGGTGAAGGAGGCCCAGCGACAAAGTTGTTAAAAATCTAGTCCATCAACAGGCATGATAGGCGTGGTCCTGTAAGTAATCCAAAGGAAACAGCAGCAGCATAAAGTATCATTCAACAGCTAATCCAACAACAAACAAAGTCAGCGTGGTCATGAAGTAGGTCCAAAGTTCACAAACACAGGATTCATGAAATGTGAAGCCAAAGGAGGTCAAAACCAGTAAAAAAAGCAAATGAGTTTATTAAATGAGTAAGCGCTTTCGCGGATCTACCATCCGCTTCATCAGACTTTGTTAAGTAGATTGCTGCCTATGTGGTAGTTCATGGGTACAGAGTTTTTACCAAAGGGGATGACACTGCACTTTTTGGCATTGAGCTTGAGGCCATGGCTCTGATAAAAGGCATCTGTCTCAGTGAGGCCCTTCTGTAGGATGTCCACATCATTTGGGGACTTGTCTATGGCACCTAGTTTGCAGTCATCAGTGAACTTTGTTAGCTAGAGGCCTTCTGTGTTAGCCTGTACTCATGTACACATCCACAAATCAGCTATAGCTGATGACATCAGCAGAGGCTGATGAGAGGAATATGGTAATAGAAATGTCCCACATGCCGGTGTAAAATGCAGTCCTAAATGTCAAAGAAGTGCACAAACACACACACACACACACACACACACACACACACACACACACACACACATACACCAAGGTTGCCTGCAGTGAGAATAGAACCCCTACCTATGTAAGTACACTGACTAGAGAACTCTGTGTCTAATGTGTGTTCTTTTCTTAGATAGTGCCTTCATTTTGTTTGTATTTCCACATCTAGTTTCATGGCATGAAGACTAAATGGACAGTAAACAAAAGTAATACATGTTATTATCCACTTTGCATAGCACACCATGAGCAGCAGGTTTGTGCGATTGATGGCAAAGGGTTTATGCATGCGAGATACACTTTTCTTCTGCTTTCCTTGTTTGCATGAAGTTAAGTGGCAACCAAACATGAGCCTCATTGCTAAAATTATGAGAGTTCTCAGTACTGAGTCTATGAAACACACCTGCTAAGATGACTCTATGGCAGCAAGTGTAGTGATAATGCAATGAAATGATTCTTTATTCTACATTCACCATGTGTCAGTTTGTGTTACCTTAGAGCAGCTTAAGTGGCATAACTTGAAGGTAACAGCACCAATAAAGAGACATTCACCATCGCTTGGCATTGGTGCATGATGACAAACTCTGAGCAAACACAGAGGCCAAAAAAATAAAGAGCTCCCTTGCCTTTTTGGTTACTTGGTAAAAAATGCACAAGGAGAGGAACAGGTCACAAATCACGCCAGCCGAAGTAGAACAAATGTAGCCTTTTACTTGTAAGCGCTTTCATGCATACAAATACATGCACTTCTTCAGACAAATACAGAAATAATTATTCAATTAAGTCAGGGTGAATCAAAGCAACTTCAGTAAAAACAGTACATACAAAAACTAACTGCCCAGAACTGCAAAAGTCTTTGATTACATATATATTTTTTACCAACTACCAAAAATTCTGCATTATGAAATTTAAAAATAAACATAAAAATAACCATAAAAATAAGCAAATTTGTCAAGAGGAATTATATATAAAAATATGTAAATCTATTTTATATATTTTATAACTACAAAAATACTTTGCAAAAACATTTTTAATGCAACATAAAGAGTATTACTTATATGTTAATACTACTTTCCAGAAATGAAATTATTTTAACTATAAATATGTTGCTAATGCATAATCCTAAATATCGGATGCATTCATTTTTAACTATTTGTCTAGTGAATACAAAATTCCATATTCTGATGTTATACGCACCAATGAATAAATGAAAAAAGAGGAAAAACAATACATGTTGCATAATCATTGATTTTTCTAAAATAGGATATAATTTATCTATTCAAAGCTTTCATGTTAAGGAGACATTTTATGGAACACATATCATTAATTCCTGGAAATGTACATGCGTTTGTTTTCAATTGCCAGAGGAGTTCATGTTCCTGTAGTTTTAAACACCATGCCCCTCCTCTGGGATTTCTTTGAACTTTTTCAACAACATTGAATAGAAAACTGTGTGACTGGTTTTCACTGATATGCTTAGCTAACGCATTCGACAGATTTTGTTTAGATATGGCATAAAGATGCTCATATATGCGTGTTTTCAATGCACGTTCTGTCTTTCCGAAATAATATGCAGCACAGTCTTTACATTTAGCAAGGTAAACCACCCCTTGACTTTCACAGTTAAACTTGTCATTAATGTGGTATTTTATGCCACGAACTGTGAAGGTAGACCCAATCTGTATATGTTTACAATATTTGCAACAACCACACTTCATCATTCCTTTATTTGGCTTATAAGTTATTGAAGGGGACTCCAATAATTGTTTAATAGTTAAACCCCTTTTGTATACTATAGTTGGTTTCGGGCCAAATAGGGAATAAAGTTTTTCATTCTGTAATAAGCACTCCCAATTATTTGTCAGTACTTTTTTTATCTGCCCAATATTGGAATTGAATTGTGTAAGAAAACTGGTATTATAATTATTAATTATAGCTCCATTACTCTGACTATCGTTGTGCAGAATGTTTATATTTATTTTTTCTGTATTGGGGGCAGTACCTTGAAAAATGGGGCCAATAAGACCATTCTTCCTTTTGTTACTTACTTCGGAATAAACTGCTTTGACTAAGTGATTTGGATATCCCCTATTATGGAACATTTCACATAGTTTCTCACATTCTTCTTCAAAGTTTGTATCTGTTGAACACATACGAGAAGCTCGGACAAATTGTCCTTTGACAACCCCCTTCTTTTGATGGAAGGGGTGATTACTCGTAAAGTGTAAAAAAGAATTGCTATATGTGGGTTTTCTAAAGATTTTTGTGACAAAGGCATCGTGTGTCGTGTCTTTGGAGATGTTAATGTCCAAAAAATTAATTGTTGTGTTGCTTGATTCAAAAGTAAACTCCAAAAAAGAAGTAAAAGAGTTCATTTCATCTATTAGTTGTGAAGCCTGTTCAGAGGTCCCAGTAATAACCATAAATATGTCGTCTTGATAGCGTGTATACCAACCATTAATTTCACAAAATAGTTTGTGAGGGAAAAGGTATGTATGCTCCCAAAAGGCCATTACAGCATTGGCGAAACTGCCCCCACATGGGGAACCCATTGCTACGCCTGATCGCTGTAAAAATATGTCTTTTTGGAACATAAAATAGTTATTTTCTAACACTAGTTCCAGAATATTAATAATTAAGTCAACATCATCACCAGGACAGTTTTTTAATAATAGAAAATCTCTAACCCAATCCAGTCCTATGCTTTGTGGAATTACCGTGTATAAATTTTTAATGTCAGCTGTTAAGAAAATGTAATCGGCATTGAAAGGAATGTTATTCAAATTCTCCAAAACATGCCAAGAATCTCTGCATATCTGGCCCTCAGTTTTTAAAAATCCTTTTAATTTATTATCTACCCATTTGGCGCAAGAATAGGTTATTGAATTGCGACCATCAATTATGGGTCTGAAGGGCGGTGTAGAGATATTTTTGTGTAGTTTCGGAACCCCAAACAAAATGGGAGTAAGGGGTGCCTGCATTGAGAAGTAATGATACATTTCAATAGTTATATGCCCTTCAATAAACAAGTCACTTAAATGATTTCTCACTTTTTGATATGCTTGATTAAGTTCATTAAGTGAAACCTGTATGTATTCTTCCGCAGATAATAAGTCATACATTTTTTCCACATAATCTGCCTCATGCATAAGAACTGCCCCTCCACCTTTATCTGGTTTCATTACTCGTATTTTGTGCACTTTAGCGTGTGTAATTAAATCCATCTCATTTGTATGTGATGACTTACATGATCTACATTCCTTATACAAACTTCTTAACTGCATTTCAGTTATTTTTTCAAATGTTAAGAGGTTCTGATCTAAAGGTGGATTAAACACACTTGCCACATATTCATTGGGTTTTTGAGTAACATCCTGTTCACCAAATAAGATTTTCAAATTTAGTTTACGTAGGAATAACTTTAAATCGCATAAAACATTGCTTAGGTTAAATTTTAAAGGTAACACATATGTAAACCCCTTAGCTAGCAGTTCAACAAAATCAGAACAAGTTTCCCAGTCCGTGTAATTATAGATTTTAAAGTCACTGGTCTTACTTGTGAGTATTTTCGGGAAACCCATGTCCTGTGTTATCTCTTCCGCTTGTTGTATCCAAATTTGTTGTTGCCCTTGCGATTCCAATTCGTTTTCTTTTGGGTATTCGAACGAACTTGCTGAAAACCCTGTTGTTTATCGTGATTATTGTTGTATTGGTTTCTTTGTTGATTCTGTTGCTTTTTGTTGTTGTTACTGTTAATGCGTTCACTACGCCTAGGGTGTTGAGGAGGTTCTTCGTCATGGGAGAGAATGCTTGTATCAGCTTCCAGAAATACGTCTAGTTCATTTTCTGCTGCCATACTTGTTGTTGCGTTAGGTTGTAGCACCGGTACGGTTGTACCACGCTGATTGCCAAGCGTGGGGGGATCTGGGTAGGCAAGTCCTTTTTCGTAAGCAAGCTTGTCTCTGCTAATTTTCCTCCTTTTGGTTTCAGTTATTTTATTAATGAGTGCCGCTATGCTCGTAAAGGACCTAGCGTAGTCATATTCATACCTATTGAATTCAGGATGAGATTTGATAATTCTATCCAGAGTTGATAATTTTTCCCTCATAGTGTCTATTTGTTTAGTATATTCTGCAATCAGCAAGTCGAGAAATTTAAAGCCTTGTTGGTTAAAATGTTCAATTAATTGGAGATGGAATTCTGATTGTTTTACTGTGCCTGAAGGATACTTCCATTGACGTAAACCTTTTGGCACGATTTTCAAATTTAGGCACTCACGAAGATAGATAATCTCGACTTGCAACTTTTTGAATTTGAGCAAGGCAGTGTCAAAGTTCTTAAGGTTAACAGCGATGTTGCCAACATCACTGTCAGAAGATGTTACATTAATTGAATGTGCATTGCCTGCTGAATTAAAATCAATGTCAGGTGTTTTGCAAAATTCCTCAAGACCAGGTACTCGGTTTAAACTGGTAGAATTACCTGGTTCATTAGTGGAAGAATTATTTAATACACCAGCTTGCGTATTGTAACGCATTGGTTGTCCTGGTGGAATACTACTTGCTGTAGTACTTTCTATGTTGTTGTTGCTCAGAAAGGTAGTTGGAATAGCATTGTCCGTCTGTAGAACAGGGGTAGATAAAGTTGGTATAGTTGCAAAAGTTACCCCCGTCTTTGGACGAACTGCTGGTGTACTGCTGTTGCTTCGGGTCTCTACTTTGGATGCTAGATCTTCCACGCGTTGCGTTAGTTGCTGTACCAAAGCCGTAAGGTACCCGATAGCGTCAGTGTCTTCATTGGTTCTATTTACCATAGGATTAGAACCAAATAAATCTTGCGACTGCGATTGTGAAGCACCGCTCCCCTCCGCCATAAAACTTAGAAACAAACAACAAAATAAACTTGGTAAAAAATGCACAAGGAGAGGAACAGGTCACAAATCACGCCAGCCGAAGTAGAACAAATGTAGCCTTTTACTTGTAAGCGCTTTCATGCATACAAATACATGCACTTCTTCAGACAAATACAGAAATATATTAAAACACTTATATAGGCTTTGAATACCCAGCTGACCCATTTTGTGAACAATGATCTAATTAATTAATTATTCAATTAAGTCAGGGTAAATCAAAGCAACTTCAGTAAAAACAGTACATACAAAAACTAACTGCCCAGAACTGCAAAAGTCTTTGATTACATATATATTTTTTACCAACTACCAAAAAATTCTGCAATATGAAATTTAAAAATAAACATAAAAATAACCATAAAATAAGCAAATTTGTCAAGAGGAATTATATATAAAATTATGTAAATCTATTTTATATGTTTTATAACTACAAAAATACTTTGCAAAAACATTTTTAATGCAACATAAAGAGTATTACTTATATGTTAATACTACTTTCCAGAAATGAAATTATTTTAACTATAAATATGTTGCTAATGCATAATCCTAAATATCAGATGCATTCATTGAAAACACGCATATATGAGCATCTTTATGCCATATCTAAACAAAATCTGTCGAATGCGTTAGCTAAGCATATCAGTGAAAACCAGTCACACAGTTTTCTATTCAATGTTGTTGAAAAAGTTCAAAGAAATCCCAGAGGAGGGGCATGGTGTTTAAAACTACAGGAACATGAACTCCTCTGGCAATTGAAAACAAACGCATGTACATTTCCAGGAATTAATGATATGTGTTCCATAAAATGTCTCCTTAACATGAAAGCTTTGAATAGATAAATTATATCCTATTTTAGAAAAATCAATGATTATGCAACATGTATTGTTTTTCCTCTTTTTTCATTTATTCATTGGTGCGTATAACATCAGAATATGGAATTTTGTATTCACTAGACAAATAGTTAAAAATGAATGCATCTGATATTTAGGATTATGCATTAGCAACATATTTATAGTTAAAATAATTTCATTTCTGGAAAGTAGTATTAACATATAAGTAATACTCTTTATGTTGCATTAAAAATGTTTTTGCAAAGTATTTTTGTAGTTATAAAATATATAAAATAGATTTACATATTTTTATATATAATTCCTCTTGACAAATTTGCTTATTTTTATGGTTATTTTTATGTTTATTTTTAAATTTCATAATGCAGAATTTTTGGTAGTTGGTAAAAAAATATATATGTAATCAAAGACTTTTGCAGTTCTGGGCAGTTAGTTTTTGTATGTACTGTTTTTACTGAAGTTGCTTTGATTCACCCTGACTTAATTGAATAATTAATTAATTAGATCATTGTTCACAAAATGGGTCAGTCGGGTATTCAAAGCCTATATAAGTGTTTTAACATATTTCTGTATTTGTCTGAAGAAGTGCATGTATTTGTATGCATGAAAGCGCTTACAAGTAAAAGGCTACATTTGTTCTACTTCGGCTGGCGTGATTTGTGACCTGTTCCTCTCCTTGTGCATTTTTTACCAAGTTTATTTTGTTGTTCGTTTCTACTTTTTGGTTACTTGTAGTTGTTAAAATGGGGTAGATAGGAAATTTGTGAAATGGGGGGCAAGCAGAGGGAAGAATGAAAAGAAATCAATATAAGAAAGTGCAGAAGGGAGGCAGGAAAGAACTATAGCTACCCATTTCTTCAACAGAAGTGTACAATGAAAATATATTTAGAATATTAGCGGGTGTAGAGGTGTATTGCTCTGCCGACAGAATAAAGAGTCTTAGGTTCAAACCCTGCCATAGGTGTCGATTTGACCTCAGCAATCACTTCAGTGGCTCTGCTGGACAGAGGCACAGGGAACTTATCTAAGGGGGCGGCGAAAGCCAACACATTCTGGCTAGGCTTATAAATGCCTTCGGGCAGATAGCCTAGTACCTACCTACCTATAATTTGGACTGTCATGTCTACAAAGAGGGGTGACAACAATGCAATTATGTTGTATACTCAACTGGACCAAATCAAGTGTGTCAAGAAAACATGTGTGCAATGTGCAAAGTGGAGATCTATGTATGGGACAGTATTTTGTTTTTGTGTGACAGGTGCCCTTTTTTATTACTTCAGTAAGAGAGGAATTATGGGTAAGGGGTACTGGTATTTCTGAGACTGGTAAGCTGGGTAAGTGAGAAAGCAGATAAAAACAAACAAGACAAGACACAGGGATGGTTAGGAGCACAAAAGGTTGGGAGACACCATGATTGGGGTGAGGGAAGGGACAACATAAGCCCATGACAATTAAATATGGGGACAGTGAAAATCTAGTCCTCATCTGCGGGATTGTTATTACCTTCCATTTAGTAAGCTGGCTGCTGGAGTGCTTATTGTCTCCTCCTTCTCCTATGGACCATGAGGGAGAGCAGCCTCTCTATCCAGTATAGGCATGCACCAGTGGTGCTGGGCATGACACTATGTACCAACCCTGGCATCTCCTTGCAGGTGATAGAATCACCACCTCTGACAGTACTCCTGGAGGGTACCACAGCACCAGCTGCTGAGGTAGCGCTATCTGAATGCACAGCTGGGGCAAGGACAGCAGAGGCAGTACTGCCAGGTTGGATCATATATGTGCTGGGCACCGGTGCTGGAGCTGGTGGAGCAGGAGCAAGCTGAGCCACTCTGGTCAACCTACCTTCCTGTCCTGTGAAGCATTTAATGATTTGTTAAAGATGTATGACATGGAAACATTTTGATGATACATAATAGAAAAAAAAAACAGATAGGGGTTGGGGTGAGATGAAAAAAAAGAGATAAAAATCACTACCAGATATGACTACAATGCATTATCACAATAATACAACTGTTTTATCTGAAGTTTTTCATTTAACTATAATTCCTAATAACTATAAACTATAATTAAGGATTGCTCAAAGTAATCCTTGAAATGTGCAGCTATTGCGCATATGCTTGGTCCAATTATACAGGTTAGGTTAACAGCAGATCATTTATGTCACACATGAAGAATTTAATTTATGTAATATTATTAAATGATTGCACTATTTTATACATTTTACTCATGGTATTTGAACCCACAATGTCTGACTGCAGTCTTACAATTGACTCCTAAAGCTGGCTTGTGCTATAGAATGATGCATGCATACTTGCTTTTACAGTTAGGATATGCATGCGTACTTTGTTACTACTATATAGAAAAGAAACTTTTTTTTTAATTTTAAAGCTACAATAATACTTCTCTTGTGCTACATACATACCACTTGCTTCCAAGAGCATTATGCACACCAATCTTGCCTATATTTAGTTTTCTATAAATTCTCTTTATTAGCATACTTACACAACTGTTGGATGTTGCTAGTTCAGAACTCATCCAGCACCTCTTTAGGTCATTAAAGTGGTGCCTACATTGTTCTCCAGTGCATGGGATGCCAAACACACTGTATACAACCTTGGCCAGACTATTCCAAGCCTCAGACTTGTACTGGGAGTCATTATAGTCCCCCCTGCAAAAGTCTTTGGCTGTGGTGCTTTACCAGGAGTCCAGTAAAGACTTTGGACTCCTGAACACCCCACCTCTGCCCCCTAAATTGGTCACTTTCCTCTCTAACACCAGACATGTCTAACACTAAAACACCACAGTAGCAAATAATGATTTCCAGCCAATTCCTGCTATAACATTTAATGATAGTACACAAACCTAAGCAACAATGCCCATCATGTTTGCACGATGTTACGTGAAAGCAACAGTGCTAAACAGAGAGGAAAGCAGTTTGGAAACTGGAAGTTTACTATGACACTTGACAGTGAGGGATTGTGTGCTGCTGTAACTGTTTGGTGATTTAACTTTGTAAACATGACTGGGGGCATAAATTACATGATCTGACATTAATTTGGTTTAGATTTATACACTGATAAAACAGAATTTTGCAGCATGGGATTCAAACCTATGCATAAGAGATAAAACATTTTCTTCCGCAGTGGTGATTTTCCATTTTTGAGTAGTGCCCAATACAATTCACACAATCTAGGCATTTTGAAATTGCTACTGTCTGCTTCCTCTCTGCAGGTGTTCTATGGCTGCAGGTATTAGGGAAGCTTGATAACCATTGCGCAGCATCGCTTAGTGGTATTGTGCGACGGAAAGTAAAAATGCTGCAATGTATACTTTTTGATATTTAGAATATCTAAATCCTGTCTGCAGGTGTTCTGTCTGCTTCCTGTGTGGACCAGTAGTCCAGGTGTGCATGATGGTAAACATCATGCAAGCAAGATAAGCAAGGCTAAGCATGTTTTAGCCTTGTGATTAGTGTTTATGAGGTGTCATCCTTAAAAGGCAAAGGTGGGACTTGAACCCTGATGAACAGATAGTATATGCTGTGTGGATCAATGTGTTTAGCAGATGTGCTACACAAACAAGTAATTCACAGTTTTACTTGATGTATTGGTCATTCATCTAGTACCTTACATTACATTTACATAACATTTATTGTGTTTCTTCATTTCCCCTATTTGTGCTAAGCCTCTCACCATGCAAATACTGTCAATTAAAAAATAAAAATAAAAAAAGGAAATTTAGGAGAAATGAAAAAAATAAATTTATTAAAAAAACAACACTACAAAATGTATGTTGGTACACATGAAATATTTTTACACAGGTCTGGATTTGAGCTCTCATTCCAATGAGCCTTCAAAACACAGTAAGGATATTTTATCCCTCTTTGCCCCAGAAACAACAGAGAATGAAAATAGGCATATAAGCAACTGCACCATTATCCACAGTATTAACAAAACATATGACAGTTGTATACTTTCTGAGTTGTTTGTACATGTATTAATTTCAGATGTAGTGCAATGAGTGATCACACAACCATTTATGACTACATAGCTCTCTCTGTTTGTTTTTCATAATTCTGTTATCTGAGTAGTAAGCTGAGACATGCAGTCTATAAGGCACTTTATGTCATTGTTTTAAAATATGTGAGGATATTAAATGGCAAAAATATACAGTTGTCAAATGCAGGGGAGGTTTGATGTTACTGAACAGAAACTGTGAAATGCATGCTGTTTACTTACATTTCAAACCTTGATGCAATTACTTTTGCACTTTGTAAGTCTAACCTGTCTGACACAGCCACTGGACGTAAGGGTGTCTGAACTGCTGTTGTGTTTTCCTTCTCCCTACCAGTAATCATTTATGGTTGCAATCTGTTAGCAACAAACACTGAAGGAGTGCCTACACTATGTTTCCATCTGATACATGGAGCCAAGAATCTGTGATTCAGCAATTCTAATGAATTCACACATCATTTGCATCTTCACCATACTCACAGCCATGAATCTACACTATAAAAAGGGAACCATATAGCTATGAACCTAAAGGAGAGGCGATTAATTTATGTGGATAGCAGAGAAGAAGATTGATATTACTTTCGATTTATCTCCACAGAAGACTACTGATCTTGATAAGTTATGATTATTTTTTTCAGTTATACTCTGGGTATGGTCACATGTCACTAAATGTTTGTTTATATATATATATATATATATATATATATATATATATATATATATAGGTATATAGATATATATATATATATAGGTATATATATATATATATATATATATATATATATATATATATATATATATATACATTAGCAAATGCTACTTTTATCTCTGTGCACTGATGGAACAGGCATTTTTGTCAGATTCACAGCCGTATTAATTTTCATCATAAGTGCTAATGTTACAATTGTTTTTCTCTTTATATTCTTGTATTGTTTCAATGAAACATAAATGTCCCATATTGTCAATGATACAGAGGTGTTAACCTTCTAGAATGGTCCATAAACATCTCCAGTTGAGTGCTGGCCACAGGTAGAGGTGACTAGAAATTGCATTAAACTGAATTTTCTGTGGAAAATGTGTACACATGTTTTTGGGACAGTTTATTTGATAGCATCCTTAGTAGTTTGCTGATGTTTTATTCCTTTTAGTTTGATACCAAAATGTGTCATTTACCTGTTGTTTCTGGAGTAGGGGAGGACAAATTCCATTTCTGTGTTGGCACAAACACAATTGTTTATACAGAGGTTTTCTTTGCTATTGTTACTCTCCTTGTTTTTGATGCAATGTTACTTTGTGTGTGACTGGAATATGTTATAGCCACATAAATCCTTTTTTATATTTGAATAGTCTGAATCCCAATGCCTGCAAATCCCCCTTCAGCGTCTTTGAAAACCAAGTAATTGTCCAAGCATTTAGGTGACATGGTTCCTTTCTCTAGAGAGAGGACGTGGGGATGTGACTGCAAGAATGCAAATTTGGCAGCAGATAGTGGATGGAGTAAACACTGTAGGTGGCCAGTACAGGGCATATGATCAGGTGTGTCATGGGACCACTGACATGATTTCATCAGCACGGAGGACAGCAGCTGCAATGGCCCATGGACAGATAGCTACTGGGGGGGGGGCTGCTACAGAGCCTCCACTGACACCAGATGAAGAGTTCCTGTCCACTGTCAGGGATCCAGAGAGACTAGTAGAATGTGCACAACAGGGTGTGATTGATGTCAGTGCTGCTGTTTCAGAGAGGACAAGTTTGTCCCAGTAGGAGCTTCCAGGTAGGCTTACCTATCTCAATTGTTAAATACTTCTTGCATAGCAAAATATTGACAACAATACTTAAGTTTTGTTTAAGATATTTTTTGGGGGACTCATTGTATACCAATACAGTTAACAACTCATTCTGGTTGATTAGTCAAGCACTTAGGGTGGACATGTCATCCAAGTTTTTGTTAAAAGCATTGTTAATGGACATATGCAGGGCCAAAAGTTTTAACCCCCTGTGTTACTGTTAATTGTGATGATGATGTCCTTACCTTTTGGTTATCTTCTTCCAGGACCATCCTCCCTAGGAATTCTGGAATCACCTGCACATGGTAAGCCAAACATGTTTATGTCAATACTGATGAAAAGTTCAAAGAAATGTTTATGTTATCTATATGTGAGATATGAGTGCTGCCAGTACTGTTGTGTGTATTGCTGCACTGTCTGTAATAGTGACACCGCTGTTAGTTTGTTAGCATATATTGGATTATAGCAGTGTAAGTATTAATTTCTTTCCTGTGTTTGTTGCTTATTATCACAGGTGATAATGACAATGGAAGTGTAAGACTCTTACCAGCTGATGCCAGAGTATCATCAGAATTGATGATGATGATGGTGGGCAAAGAGAGGCAGAGTTGGGGGGGTGCAGAGGTTGAATGCGACACTGAGATTGACATTCAGCCATCCCCTGTAATTCCACTGAACACAGCCAGTAGGCTTACACCAACCCAGTCTAATGAGCCCTTACATATTGGACAGGTGGAGGGTGAGATAGTCGATCAGGGTAAAGTGGTTACTGCAGCTTAGTGCCTGTTGACTCTGGCCTTAGCCAAAGTGTGGGCTAGGTGTCACACAGGAGGGTTGTTAGGAGTTCTCAAAGTAGGCCTGCTGTCCATCCTCCACCTGATTCGGGTGTGTCTTTCCGTGCCACTCATCGTATGTTTAGGGCCATTATGGAGGTGCAGGCATGTTCCAATAGGTCTCCCAGAGAAATTCTTATGGTTCTAGATATGGCACAGGCTGACATTTGTGGCAGCCTTCACTCTTTTGCTGATTGAATGGATTGGATGAATGACATGTTGGAATAGGAGGTATCTGTGATGTTACATCAGCTGGGAGGGGGACAGCATCCATGTGAGTGTAGATCAGCCACATCATCTGATGTTAGCCAACATGGCCATGCCTGATTACTCTCCCATAGTGGCAGTACTTCCACTACTTCATCAGTGGTTGAGGTATCAACACCCAGACATGGCAGGCCATAAGGTAGTGGTCCTGGGTGTCCTCGTGAGGAGAGCTCATCCAGCAGACATTAGTCGCATTTAGGTAGTAGCAGTGTATCTGACCATAGGTCTGGCTGAGCCATTACAACTCCTGATAGAGCCA
The DNA here is from genome assembly GCF_019279795.1 of Protopterus annectens. NCBI lineage: Eukaryota > Metazoa > Chordata > Ceratodontiformes > Protopteridae > Protopterus > Protopterus annectens. The sequence continues at coordinate 844,482,063 of NC_056729.1, forward strand.
GTCCTCATGGTCGGGTATGACAACAATGAACTGCCACCTCTACCATGCATGGCTCACACCTGTGTGACAAACAAAGATGTAGAGTTGGCACAGAGTTTGGCTGTGCTCTTGTAGGCACTCACACACCAGTTTCACCTGGAGGGCCCATACAGACACACACACAACAGTTACATGATTCAGCCATTAGGCTTAAAGCTCATTTGGTTTCAGTGGCCATTTGTTACTTTATCCAGATATCTGCCTATTTCTCTTTTTTACTCACATGACATGCACTCACTTTTCTTTTGTGTCAGCTTAGGCTACCCCCCCCCCCCCCCCACAACTCCCTGAGCAATGATGATAATTGTGCCATATCCCTGATTTCTGTCTCTTGGATTCAGGGTTACATAGACTTTGTGTCTGATGCTCAGAGTGCATAGCTAACGTAGTGCTTAGTATATTTTTGTTTGTGATGTTGTTTTACTAATTGTACATGACTTCTTGACTCTTACAGCAACAAAGCAGGGCCAAGACATAAATAAAACTGATAACAGCTGAACAATAGGGAGACTTTTTACATACTTTGGTCTTACAAAGTTAGCCAGTTGATAGAATCAAAACAGTTTTTGCATCAGTGTTCTTAAAAATATTCTGAGGGTTATGAAGTCTGAAACTGAAAAGTTCCTCATTAATTTCTAACTTATCTCATTAATAATTTGCCATTATAAAGGTATGAGGCCAAACTAAGGATATTCAGTGGCCATCAGTACTTTTGAGAGGTATGAATGTGTGAATCTTTGATACCTGAGGCCTATTACATAGGTTCATAGGTTCATAGATAGGTACTAGGTTATCAGCCCTAGGGCCTATACAAGCCCAGCCAAAAAGGTGCCACCCAAGAAAAATATTTTCCTGTGCCACTGTAGAGCAGAACCACAGAAGTGATCCCTGGGGTGAATTTCCTATTTCCCATCCAATCATCAAGATTTTTCTTGAATAGTGCTAATGAGGAGCTTTGTTTGATATAGATAGGTAGTTTATTCTAGAGTATGGGAAGTCTCTGCGACAGGAATCTATCCCTCCGGCATGTCCTGTTTATTGTGGTGACAAGGTTTAGGTCCCTAGAGCATGTAGCTCAGAGGGATTGGGATTTCTTTAAGTGGAGCATGTCCAACAGTTCTGGGTTTGACATAGCTTTGTATGTTAGGCAGAGATCACATCTGAGTAGGTGATATGCGACGGAGTAAAGCTGGAGTTTTTTGAGATGGTCTGCGTAGGACATCTGTTTGAGGCCAGTAATCCTCTTTGAGAGGTATTACCGCACTGCCTTTCCAGTTGTTGTAGATGTCTTGTGAGGTACATACCAAAAGGGACGTTTTACTCTATAATGGGTCTAATGAGTGATGAGTAGAGGGGAACAATGACCTCTTTTTTTCTGGATGAGAAACCTTTTGTGATGAGGTGTGCCATGTAGAAGGATTTCCTGACTACTGTGGCGATGTGCTTATCAAAGGAGCGACTACTGTCCACCTGTGTCCCAAGGTCTCTTATCACACTTTCAGTGTTAAGTATACTACCACCTATGTTGTAGTTCATGGGTACAGAGTTTTTACCAAAGGGGATGACAATGCCCTTTTTGGCATTGAGCTTGAGGCCGTGGCTTTGACACCAGGCATCTGTCTCAGTGAGGCCCTTTTGTAGGATGTCCACATCATTAGGAGTTTTGATTTTGGCTCCTAGTTTGCAGTCATCTGCAAACTTCGTTAGCCGAAGACCTTCTGTGTTAGCCTGTACTTCAGAGAAGTAGACACCAAACAGGAGAGGACCCAGGACTGAACCCTGTGGTACTCCACTTGTCACTCTTCTGAAGTCGGATTTGAAGTCTTCTACTTTCACAGTGTGGGTTCTGTCAGTGAGCCAGTTGACAACCCATCTTGTGACATAGGGATTTATACCTAGTTTAGTGAGTTTATCTATAATTCCAGAGTGGGTGGTGGTGTTGAAAGCCTTGGCAAGATTTAGATAGGCTGTGTGAACCACCTTACCCTCATCTACGGCTTTGGTGACTGTTTCAAAGAAGTCTATCAGGTTTAAGAGACATGATCTGCCTTTTACAAACCCAAACTGGGTGGTGTCCAGAGTTTGGAGATTACCAATGTCTTTGATTATAAGTTCCATGATGATATGTTCCATGGCCTTGCAGACCAGGCTCGTCAGGCTAATGGGTGGTAGTTCCCGGGGTCCATGGTGGCTCCCCCCTTGTGAAGTGGGATAACCGTCACTGTGCTCCATTCAGTGGGCACAAAGCCTGAGGTGAGGCTATGATTGAACATGGTACTTAGGTGGGGTGCCAGTTCATTCTGTAGTTCATGTAGAACGCAGCCTGGAATGTTATCTGGTCCCATGGATGCTGTGTTCTTGGCTTTGGGGAGTGTGGTTTTTACCTGTGCAGCTGTGATTACAGGAACTTTGCATTCTTCTGGTATAGAGATGGGCCCTTTAGGTAAAGTTAGCACTGAACCTATCTGCCAGGATGTTGGCAATATCAGTTGGGTCTGTATATTTAGTGCCATTGTGCTGTAACTCAGAGCAGATTTGAGTGCTGCCATTGAAATTCTTGACATAGCTATATAATGCTTTGTGGTTGTCTTTAGAAACAGTGGTGATTTTGTTTTCATAACTAGCTTTGGAGAATTTTATCAGGGATCACAGCTTCTTACTGAGGCTGACCAGGGAGCTCCTCCACTCATGGGATTTTACTCTCTTTTCCAACAGTTTCTTTCTTCTGTTGTACAGTTTGTTTATGGCAGGGGCCCACCAGATTGGCTTCCTTTTTTTGGAGGATAATGTCTTGGTTCTGTTTGGCTTAAGTGCTTATAAAGTGCAATTGTGTAGGATTCAGTAGTCGTAACTGTATTGCCCATCTGCATGGGTGTCATGAAGTTCACCACTTCTGTCTTAAGAGGCATGAAGTTGGCTTTGGAGAAATTTTTTACCGTGGTTTCCTTAATGTGGAGTGGGGGCAAAATGTGGATATCTCGGGTGATTAACTTATGGTTGGATCGGACCAATAAGGCGTTGACTTCAGGTGTGGAACACCGGTCACTCATGTTGGTAATGACTAGATCTAGGATATTGTTGCCCCTGGTGGGGGCATTGGTGTTTATGAATTCCAGAAAGCATTGAGCAAAGGAGTTAGTACATGAGTAGTTTTCCCAGTTAATGGTGGGGTAGTTGAAATCACCCATTATTAGGGTGTTTGGTTGAACCCTAATATTTTCCAGTACATCAAGAAAAGAGGAGTGAGAATCCTGGGGCATGATGGGGGATCTGTAGCAAGCTACAATTTGGATTGTAGTTTTGCCCAGAGTTAGTTGCACTTGGATAACCTCGGATGAATTATGCTGAGCAACTAGCCTGGAGGTGTGGATATCCTTAATGAATATGGACACACCTCCACCTTTGGTTTTCCGGTCCAGGTTACATGGCCGAAAAGTATGGTATGAGTTATATCCTGACAGAGGAAGCACGCATTCACATAAGTCTGTTCTTGCATGTTGAAGTCAATGCTGTATAAATCACCCACCTTTTACTTACTTACATTACCAAGTAAAGCATGCAAAGATACACCATTCATTTGTATTATTACACATTTTTTAATACTCCTGGTTCAGCACTTACCTTATAAATCAGCAGTTGCTGCAGTTTTAATTTAGGGCTGAGTCTGTCTGATGCTAGCATTACACAGCCATTACATGGGTAGGTAAAGGTTGTGAGCATTTCCTAGTATCATTGTATCATTGTTACTATATGTATGTGCATAGGATGAAAGTTTTAGCCCTTTAAGTGGTGAGTGAGTGTGCTTGCATTGCCTCTTAGTCAATGCGATGGTGGATTGAGCATGCCTAGGTTTGCCTATATCCACAGCAGCTGCTGGTTCCCCCTCTGACTCCTCACTTGCATGTGACTGTGGTGACCTTGTCATTGGTGGTAGAATGTGTGCCCCTTCCCCTTGTTGATCCTGCTAAAGCTGTTTTCTCAGGATGATGTTGTGAAGCATGGCACAGATGGTGAAGATGTCAGTACAGATGAATCTAGGCATGGGAACCGCAGCTTCAGTAGCCCAAACACATGCTCTGATATTTCTGGTTTCAGCTTGTGCCTCATTATGGTGTTCTTCAGTGCATGTGTGTGCCTTTCTGATGGGCTTCATCAGCCATGATTCCAGTGCATAACCTGCATCCTCCAGTAAATGACCCTGTGGGTTATTACTGCTAGTGAACATCTGATACAGCTGAGAGTTGTGCCAAATATGTGAGTCATGGTAACTGCCTGGGTTGCTAGCACACGCATTCAAGATTATTACCTTAGCATTACACATGACTTGGCAGTTAATGAGGTGGAAGCCCTTTCTATTTAGGTAGACCCTTCCCTCTTCCCTAGGTAGTGCCTTTATTTCTATATGTCTACAATCTGTGGCACCCAGTACTTCAGGGTACTGTGCTACAGGGTAGGACTCCCGCATATTTGTGGCCCTGTTCTCAAGAGTATGGGGAAAATATATGTGGTCATGGGCATGTTGGAGCATAGCATTCAGGAACTGATGGAAGATCCTGGATGCTGATGACTCTGACACCTCCAGCATGTCCCCTGTTGATCTCTGAAAGGTTTATGTTGCTAAAATTTGAAGTGATGCACATACCTTTGTCTCAACTGGTATTAATTCCCCTTGGTTTGCCCTGGGTCTGTGTTGAGGATGACAGAAGTTACAGAGTTCCTGTAGTGGGTCTCTATCCACCCTGTAGTGCTCTACAATTTCCATCTCTTGCAGATTGTGATAAGTTAAATGGGGTTTAAAGAGTCTTCTCCTTCTTGGCCTTGGTCTGTTAGCAGCAGCAGCAGCAGCATAGACCTCAGCCAGTTGCACATACACATAAATTAAAGCAACAGCAGCCCATAACATTCTTTCTGTGTAGACTTCTTTCTGTGGCTGTACTACAATAGGTTTTGGAATTTGCAGGGAAAACTAGCACTGAATCTACACAGTTGCTTTATAGCTTGTTGCATACCTCCTCCAGGTTGGATCGGTTGATTAGCTTGCAGTTCAGCTGCTTATGTTGCAATTATCATGCCGCAGTGTTGACCATGTTTGCACAGCTCTACACACCATGTAGAGCTGCTTACTGAATATAAAACAGTGGATTATGATGTGCACATCACTCCACAATGCGCACATGGTCCATGTAAGGTTTATTGAATGCCCGACAGACTATCACTAATACTATGACAATTTATATCATGGACATTACTGTTACCTGATCCATGGACTGCCATCAATAAATATGAAGAATAATAGCACCGAGCAAAATAAAACAAGCAGATAAAAATACAAATGAGTATGATGACAATAAATGATACATGGCCATAACAGCATAATGCAAGTGAATATATACTCATCAATAGTCCTTCATAATTTGTAAATGTCTTTATGTTAAAATTACTTCACTGTCTCCTTTTAATATCTATTTACAGCTGAATCCATTCGAATGTAACTAGACTCTTATAAGCTTGATATTAGCTAATATGTTACTGTATTCTTGTTTTAACTGTTATGTTTTTCTTAACTGTCATATCATTATTATTCCATGTATTTTCATATGCAATCTATGTATGTGCATTCATTATTTTTTGATTGACTGTTATATCTTTACTAGTTTATGTATGTATGTATGTATGTATGTATGTATGTATGTATGTATGTATGTACACTTATTGGGTAAATGTTGTATAACTGCCATCTACTCATTCTGTAAAATGGAGCATTTCTCCCAGGACCTCCACTGGAAATGGGTCTTGTGCCCTGCTGAACTTTCCCAGTAAACAAAAGCAAGCAAGCAAGCAATAAATAAATAAATAAATGCATACATAAATAAATATTGTTTTCTTGAGCTGTGTCCCGTACTAGCCACTCTGAAATAAGGTTTACACTAACAGCTTAAGAACAGGGTTATAAGAACTGGCTTCTAAAGCCCACCTTATCTTATTCTGAGCTCAGCCACACTAATGATGAACACACACACACACACACACACACACACACACACACACACACACACACACACACACACACACACACACACACACACACACACATACCACATACACATTGTAATTTACAAGAAGACCAAGTAACATCTTTCAGTGTGCTACAAGCTTTTCCTGCCTTATGCCAGTTATTGACAACATCTAAACCCTGTCTACCATATGTTACATTACTACTTAGTATGCCACTTTTGGCAGCTAAACCCCACCTACCATATGTTATATTGTTAGGTACTATACCAATTTTGGAAAATAAGCCAAGTACAAAAAGGAGAAGAGTCGATTGCAGAGCTGATGGTCAGCTTCAGGGAGAAAAGATTACCACATTGCATAGATTTAAATTTATTTATTGCCATTTCAACAACAGTTGTTATGACAAAAGAGGCAATACTGATGTATATCACAAAAAAAAAAAAGAAATTACAAATATCTGTAAAAGGTTATCACGTGTATACTAAAACATCCTCAGATCCAGAAATGATCAGATTTGTTGGCTTCTTGTATTGCTTTTTCTTTCAGTTTCCTCCTGGTACCTTGCATTTAATGTAAAATTAGAGTAAACATAGTTGTATATCCTTCACTGATATAAAACAATGTTCACACAATCTCTCATTCTTTCATAAATTCAACACACATATTTTCACATCTACTTTTATTAATAAAAATCCACTCACCTGTCTTTAAAAGGAGCTGTGAGCACCTTGATATAGTCTTCTTTCTCATTTGTTCTAGATAAATATTTGCAATATGTTTTTTCCTTTATTTAATTATTGCTTACAACATATGCACACATATATTAACAGAAAAGAAAAACAAAATGACATTTTGGTAGACTATACATTGCATATATCATTTTTCTTCATAGCTACTGTGATACATTTCAGCATTACATAAAATGTACAGTTTATGCCTTCTCATAAACCTTACTCCTTCCCTGAACATTATTCTGCATATACTGTTTCCACAAATTCTATTTATTTCTGTGTAATTTCCCCCTTCCTTTTTCTAAAAATCTTATCTCTTTAAAAATATTAAATGCTTCAATTACAAGTGGTTTAGATTTTGATTTCCATTTTCTACCAGTTGCATTTTTGGCAGCCAGTAGCATTAATCTTAATAAGGACTTACAATACCTAAGCAGTTCAGATCCTGTGTCCCTGCTCAAAGTAATCCTTTCCTTAGTTACAGCAAATTGTTACCCCAGTATTTCTGATGGAGTGCTCTGTAGTGCAGTTTTAAACCCTACCAACTCATCATAGCCCCCCCCCAAAAAAAAAAACATGTTCTCAGTTACTTTCCCCTCATGCCTTCCAATGTATCTATGTAAGAAAAAATCTTTGAACTCTACTTGAGATTTAAAAATAACTATGTAAACACTTCCAAGAAAAATGGACTGTGTGGCATACTGGGATGACATACATATGTTCTTTCATTGTTTTACTTTAAACTGATTTTCTAGTCTCTCTTCCCAATCTTTTATATCCTACTCTGATTGATTCTTATAATTATCATACAATATGTTATAGGCTTTAGCAATTATCACTTTTTTAACAGCAGCTTCTATTGAAGGCTGAAATAAAATCTGTATTAGAGCTGATCTTTCACTTAAGATGCTCTATCCCTTTCTCTTTGCCTATACCTTAATCACAATCCCTGTTAGGAAGGCAGTCTCTAACCTCCAGTACAAACTGGCTTAGTCTCTTCCCACTTTATTACTTTCCCTTCTCAGGTTATTTGCTCCTAATATTTTGATTTAATTCTAGTTTTCCCCACTAATTTCTACCCCATCCTGTCTATTTTCTGTATCCTTACTTGCAGGCATCCCTATTGGCAAAATGTCCTCTCTCCAATCCTGTGCTGACAAGTTCTTTGGATGTTTTCTGTAACTTTAATAAATATAATGCTGTGTATGGTTATTGTTATTCTCCTTAAGGATCTGGATCCAAAATCCTACACTCTTCTTATTTCTTGAACTCCCCTGCTTCATTATCATCACTTTACATTTTGATTTATAGCCTTCTGGTTGTGTTATGTATATGTGACTTAATTCTGCACTAGTTTTAAATCTTGTTAACATGATTTGCCAAATATCATTTAATGATATCTGTTTCTTTCCATTTTCTCATCTCTTGTCAAACCTGTCCAATTACTTCCATGTGACATGTATGAGTCAATGTAAATTATCTTTTAAGCATTTAATATCATTAAGAACTTTATATATATATTATATATATATATATATATGTATATATATATATATTTTTTTTTTCTCGAATGTATGACTTAGATAAATGTATGGAAATGATTTATGAAGGTGTAAATCTTTCCCCAGATCTCTTACAGTTGTTTTAAGAAGCAAGGTATTGTAAATCATAATATTTTTTACCTTCAAAAGTTAATATCTAACATGCACTTCATTTGGACTCAAAAAAAAATCATCCTCAATAAGAATAAATCACTGCAATTTTTAAACTTTACTTACTCACTTCAATAATAGCTATATTATATATTTACTTTTCCTTAAATTGTATCTAATTAAGTTTGAATTTTAGTGTATTTATTGATAAATCATTTTTGCTCATGAACTGCTTAATACAGTTTTATTTCTTACTTAAAAATCATACGGTGATTAAAAACATTATGTCACCTGAAATATCACATGCTAATGAGGCAAATTGCTTTGGTAAGTTAATTAATACCCATTAGTGATTATGAATTCTAGTAGAGAGCCTTTGGTCAATGAGATGTGGTAACATCTTGTAGGAGGTTAAATGATTTGACTAGGTTTAGTTGGTCCAGACACTTTGTGAGCTGGTTTCTTTTCTGCTGTTTTTCCAGAAAATTGATATTAATTCTTATTAATTCTTCAGTGATAATGATTTTTGATCTTTTGCCAACTCCCATAATGTATAGAATTCTGTTTCAAAATAGTTTTGAGACAAAGGAAGGGATGTATATATATATATATATATATATATATATATATATATATATATATATATATATATGCTGTTGCAATGAAGTTTATATGGTTATTGATTTTAACTATGATTATTGACGGGCTTGGGAAGTTTTTGGAAGTGGTGGTTTTGTGTGCTATTACCTTTCATGTTATTTTGGAATGTATTTTAACTTTTAACATAGTACCACCTCCGAATTTAGCTCTTAGATGATTGCTTAAAAAAATGTTCCATGAATTGTTTATGGTTTAACACAGAATGGTAGTGTGTTTTATCCTGGTTTCTGTGATGGCTAGCAGGGTGGTGATTGTTCTGTAGTCCAAGATGTATATAATAATATTACACTATGTGTTTTTCAAGTAAATTCTCCAAATTCCGAGACTAATATGGAAACCCATTCTGCTTGTCCTCCTTCTGTTGCCAGTCTCATAGCACTTGGCATCCTTAGGCAGTGTAGCAACTGCCTGGTGCTCACAAATAATATACTTTTCTTTAGTAAAAGACATTTTGTTTATGAGAGATGCAAGTATTTAAGAAACAATGAGGCCAAATTGTCACAAAAAACAAACTCCATGAACATCATAAATGTCTTACACTCAGGCTGTTAAAAATTCCTTGTCGAAGACTTCTACGTCTATGAAGACTAGGTCTCAGAGAAACTCTAATAGCACATCACTTCTGGGCATACTTCCAACAAAGAGCCAAAGAGGATTTAAATAATCTCATATCCAGTACACTAGACCACTCAACAAACAAAAACATTTTAGTAACGGTGACTAGATAGTCAGACACACCAATCGACAAAAACAAGTTGGCAGTGAGTTATCTTTTAGTTGCAAGGATCTCTTTCACCTGGCAAATATGCTTATGACACTGTGTTGGTCCTTGTGGGAGTGAGTGACCAGGCACACCAAGGCCAAACAGATACATGTCAGATTTCTCCATGCATGTCACAAATATATACAAGACTGTACAAGATTGCACATGCGTAGCTTGCTTCTTTCTCCCAAAAATGATGCCCAGGTACAAAGAAAAGAAAATTGGCTTCAACAACTGGTGAAATAGAAAAATACTTATGAGAATGCCACAATAATTTAATTTCAAACAATTTTGTTCTATTTTACAGAAGTTCATCAGAACTATATTTAAAACAATACTTCTTGGTTAAATAACAAAAATTTAAATCACATGATTTCAAACACAATGCTTGACTGGGTCCACCTTCAAGCTCTTTTAAAAATAATCATATCAACCTAAAACATCTTTAATAATGAAATACATAATTATTTAATAGATAAAAACACTTCTTCATATTGATTCTGTCATTAATACCTGGTGGGGCACATGTCAACGTAGCTCCTTGAGTTCTAGCATGGGTGGAGAAACTCTGATGCTTTTAATTCCTGTGGTCAGGACAATATACATTATAGATGTATGTAGGGAGTTTTAAGAATGTTGTTGTTATAGGACATTACTACCGATGAATTGTAAAGTATCAGTGCTCTTCTTTAGAGCAGCCCGATGCTTGTATGCTCTGGTTGTTTGGCATCTTACTGTGTAACTATTACAGAGATTACTTGGATTAGGCCAATTAAGTCAATTTGTGAGCATCTGACTTTAAATGCTGGATAAATCTCACAGATGAACTCAATGCCTATTTACCTATGCAAGATTATGGAACCAGACTCATTTAAAATAAGCCATGGATCAATGAAAATAATTCACATATATTCTTTTATGTGCCTACACACATTTGTCATATTTCTGATGATGTTCCTCCTTTATGTAGAGGGGGTGATATAGGAAATTTTCCATAATTTTGGGACATATTGTTCTGCTGTCTCGCAACCTTATCTCTCCCTCCCAACACAGTTTCAGACTGAAACACAGCACCACCTCAGCCTTAATTTCTTAAACATCATCAGCCAACTCATAAATTCAAACCAGCAAGTAGCATCAATCTTCCTAGACATGTCAAAAGCATTCAACCCTGTCTCTCACCAGAAACTCTTTAATACTGTTGCCTCACTGAACCTATCAAAGACATCCCCTTCCTGGTTCATAAGCTGTCTTTCTGACAGACAAAAAAGCAGTACAATAGAAATCCAAGCTTTCACCAATTCTGCTTGTCTCAGTAGGAGTCCCACAAGGATCCATACTAGGGTTCCTTCTATTCACCATCTTCTCCAATGGTCTAGCCTTATCCATAACACATGCTAAAGTAGTTCAGTATGCGGATGATTCAACCTTAATCGGCTCAGTTGATACCTCAGCAGACCTAGTAGCCCAACAAGCTTTTAATGATATTGAAACATATTTAAGTAAATCACAATTAATCCTGAACTCCCAAAAGACACAGTTAATGCTATTTACCAGTAGCAAACAGTCACCTACCACCCCTTCTTTCAGCATTCTCTCAGCAAACAACACAGTCATCCAGCCAGTTGAGCATACAAAACTTCTCGGCGTGACTGCTGAAAACAAACTCTGATTTGTCCAACACATAGACATCACAATTAAGAAAGTTCATATTAAACTTGGCTCACTGTACAGAAGCAAGCCATTCCTCACTGACAATACCATACTAGCCACATCCAGAACCTTCCTCCTATGTATGCTCCTTTATGCTTTCCCCCCTTTACCAACTTGAAAAAAATCAGACTTAATCAAATTGGAAACTTGCTACAACAAAATAGCCTACTTTGCATCCACCCTTCCCCACAAACTCACCATTGTATTGCTCTACATAAATGAAATTAGCTCGAGCTAACTTTCTCCATCTCTACCAACTTAAATTCACACACAATATCATCTTCCATCCTGACACTTGCCCATTCCTCAAGGAACTTGTTGTTCCATACTCATGGCCACAAAGTCTAATATCTGCAGTTAGAAACTTGCTCACAGTAAGTAAAGCTAACAACACTCATGGTGAAGCCCTATTTTCAAATCATATAGCCAAATTATGGAAATATCTGCCCCACCCCCTCCAAAATACACCTGAATCTACCAATTTCAAACAACTACTATTTGAACATCTGTCCATGAACTAGCATTGCTCCTGCGCCAAACCTGACTAAGGCATCTATAACTCTCTCACCATACTGTCCACTCCCTACCTCATTTTCCCCTCTCCTCTGTGTTACTACTGCTCATAAAAAAAAAAAAAAATATATATATATATATATATATATATATAAAGGAAATCTCATTTGTTCATAAATATTACTTAATATGTACACAGTACTAATTTTATTATTCTCACAATGATCTTTACTGAAATGCTTGTGTGATTTTCCTTTTTTGAACTTGTATCTCCTAGAAAACAGTATTGAATATTTCTTTGTATAGACTAACTGGAAGATGTGTATTCTGCATCTTTCTATATGTATACAGTTGTACTATCTCATTATAGTATTTTGCTTATATTTCTGTGGAGCTTTTCTCTCCGGGCCTCCGCTAAAAATGAGCTTCTGGTCCTGTCAGACTTTCCCGGTAAACAAATGTAAATAAATAAAAAAATAAATAAATAGTCGCAAACATACCTCTCAACCTCTTAATGCAAAAAATCTGGGTGAAACCTAAAATAATGGGGGCAAAGGTGAAACAAGGGGAAGATTTCAAATATTTCTCTTATAAACTTAGAAGGTTGCGCAATAACAGGGATTGTGTTAGCATATATTTTCTAAAGGGTATGAAGTCTGAAACTCAAATGGATGTCATTATATAGTGACTTCAATTTTCAATGATTTTTCCAGAAAACCACAACATTTTTGAGGAACAGATAAAATATGAGGCAAAATTCGGGACATTCTGTGAAAATCTGGACAGTTGAGAGGTATGGAAGAAAAATGCATTTTTATATATTCTAGATTAAACCTAAATTTCACCTTAAGTGGTGATCCAAATTAGACTAAAACTGCTTTGCATAAATTTCCTGTAAATATGAGTATAACATGGTAGTGTCTCACTTTTTATTAAGTCATTGATTCAGTCCATTGTTGTTGCTTGTTGAGATAGATTTTATAATGACTTTATGATGTGTTGTTCTTCTTTCGGCTTTTCCCGGTTAGGGATCACAACAGCAGAACTCCGGTCCACTAATGATTGGCAGTAGATTTTTTTTTTTTTATGGTGCCGAGGTGCCAGCTCAACACGCAACCTTCAACAAAGGCACGGCCATTTTACACATGTCTTTCAAATGCCACTCCATGATGGGGAGGACATGCAGACTCCACACAGAAGGCCAAGAATCAAACGGGAGAACCTCTTGCTGTGAGGCGACAGCGCTACTGCTGCACCACCGCTGATTTGTATTGCTTAATTCTTAAAATGCATATATGACTTTATAATGAGGACTGGATGAATGAAGTCTTCCAACCAAAAAAGACGCAATCAAACAAACGACAACAATAAACTAATTGAAATAATTATGTCTTCATTCTGCAAAGCATGCATGAAAAAAACAAATCTCTAGTAACAAAATTTAAAAAAAATTTAACTTTTCTGAAGTTTTTTTCTGCAGAGAAATCATTACCACTGTGCCATTAGTGTTGTGGATTTTACTCTTACACTCTCATGTACTTAAGACCCCAAGATCACAAAACTTTGTATTAAGGATAGCTTTGAAAACACTTCAAAAAAATTAGCATTTTCGTTTGAAGGTCCACTATTTCTGATTTGTATTGCTAAGAATTAGCAGTGTAATCATAGAATTTCTATGCTAAAGTGAGATTCAGGAAATGTCTTACAGTGCTGACTGCCTATAGGTATGATATCAGTGGCCCTTGCCATGCATTCTTGCCATTGTTTGCAATCTGAATGAGTATCGATGCCCTTATTTCATGACAGAGCATAATCCACAGCTACTATGTGTATGGTGTGGCCCCCTCTCCTTATTACATTCATATGTAGCACTGCATATTCCATACTACCCCCGCACCAAATTCCTGTAATGTTTACTGCTTCAAGTTACCCCACCTAACCTAACATGTACAGTACGGATTCCTGTCCAACAGTACTACTACCCCTTCCATTATAAACAACATATATTGCCTATAGGTACTCCCACATTCTATCTCAGTACAATCTACTTGCTCAGGAGAAGCCCCATCTGACTTCTTAGAGTAGCACTAAATATGCTACAAGTAATCAGCATGCACTTTGTGTGTCACAGTTCCACACTGTGGAATAGGTCTGAAATAAGCTGTTGTTGAGGAAAACATTCTGGTATTCTGTGCAATAAAATGAGATACACTGGACACAGCTAAGGAAGATGAAGACATAGTAGGACTATATATAAAAAAACAGTGGAAATCCTTTATGACAAGTTGTGTTATAAAATATTATTGGTGATGTGATATTTGTGAATTATGGCTTTTCACCCACAAATGGTACTTTATACAGTAGATTGTTTACATGCTCTTTGCACAATATATATTTTTATGAATCCTCATGTCTTTATGGTATGCAACAGAATTCTTTTGCCAGGATTTTTAAGTAAATAATACATTTTCACTGCATATTAAATAAAACATGCTGTGTAAGTGAAAAAAAAATGTCACAGTCTGATACACGAACTGAGGGATTAAATACGAATGAAATAATTTTGTTCAGAGTAGTGAATCTGAGATAAAATGCTGAAGTGGAAATGTGCTGTAAAGCTAGATTAAGATTAGAAAGTTTCATTTTACTTAAAGATCTGTTACATTCCAGCAGTATATAGGTGTTAGTTTCTTTCATCTGGTTTGGTGAATTCTGAGATATTGTGTTGTTCTGGGTAAACCAAAGGAAAAGTCTATGGCATATTAATGAAGAGAGCTGCAGCTTATCACATTAATTTTCCAGAGACATAATTCCAAGGAATTTGCATTCTGCATGCAAAAAGTAAATATTTAGACAAAAGCTTATGAAATGGAGTAGTTAAGTCAACAGTGTTAAGCACAGATGCTATAATAATGTGTTTTGCAAATACACCAGAGGAAATAAAATGTCATTTCTCTTGCTACAAAGTTTCTGTCACAGATTTTTCATGGCTGTTAATTTAACTATTGAACTCAGCGAACTTCAAGGTATAAATCAATGCCAAAACTGTCGGAATATGTGCCACACAGTATGAAAAATGGTAACAAGTAATTGCAGACACAGTATATTTTGTCACCATCTAAGAAAGCCACAAGACAGACAGACAGACAATTCTGTATACACATCTTGTTGAACTGTAATCTTCAGATAAGTTGTCTATAAAAACATAGGCTTCGGCAGAGTTGTTTGCAAGGAGCTTGTGCTGTAAATGAGTGTCATTGTGATCCTTGCTGTTGATGGAACCATGTGAAAGATGGGCATTCGTGACTGCTAAGTATTGGTTAGTCGTTACCTGACTTAAATATCATTCCATTCATTTTCTAAATCGTTTGCCCTCATAGGTTCATAGGTAATTACTAGGCAATTGGTGTGCAGACCATTTCAAGCCTAGTGAAAAAAAGTATTCAAAATTTCCTTCTAGCCTCAAGGAGGGCAAGACAAGACAGACTGAGAGAGAATTTGAGATGGCCCATACAATTATTTAGGTTTACCTTGATGATGTTTGACATGTAGTGAAAGTTTATTCCAGAGGTAAGGGATATGTTGGGATATGAGTCTAGCACACCAACTCATCTTATTTATCTGTTGATGAACATTTTGTTCCTTTAACCTAGCATTTGATGCACCATTAGTTCAGCAAAGAATTAGGAGAACAAATAGGGTTGGATCTTTCATGACACAAAAGGGTAGGCAGAGATCTCCATGGAAGCATCTGAAAAAGACTGAATACAGAGAACGGGCTGCCTGTCTCTCCTGCTAACTACAATTCGTGAGGCTAGTGATCTTTTTCAAGTGAAGTATAAAATGTACCAAGCCTTAGCACATTTTGTGGGATGTGTATTTGTTCTGATGCATGATAAAAATATATTCTCTTTTATTTTACCTATTTGTTGACTGCATAAGCCCTCTGTATGCAAACATCCCATTTGATGAGTGACCGCTGACCGGGGAGCACTATCAGGTTAAGTGACTCACTCAGAGTCACATGGTAGGCATATGGAGGTGGAAGGAGTCAAATCATGTGCCCTGAATACAAGAAGCAAATAATTAACACAATTAAGCACTTAAATTTACCTTGAGTCTGGTCAGGAGCATCTTCCCAGTGGGGTGTGCCTTGTATACCTCTCTATGGAGACACACAAGGGACATCTTCACAAGGTACACAAACTACCCAAACTGACTTTGCTCAGCAAAATAGCTTTAAAATGATCAATTCCCTCTTGGTCAGTGAAATTATGATAAGTCAACTGCTACCGGTACTGTTTACATGAGTGTCAGATGGTGTACTCTGTATATGATTTGACAGATGTAAGAACTACTATATGCTGCTGCAGGAAGGCTGGTGTGACTCCAGGTATTGTTGTTGGATACAGAAACAATATTTCTGGCATGCTATGCCATTTTACTATCAAGTGCATTCAGCTGTGCGATTTGTTTTGTAGATGACTATGGATAGTGAATATGCTCACCTTGCATACATTTTGATACATAAGGACCTCTTGTTACTACCTCAGTTCATTTGTGGGTTGCTGTACAATCATTTACATAGATCTTTGGTTGTACATCTGCGTTCCCTGTACTGGAATGCAGTACTCGACTCTGAATCACTACTATCCTGTGCTTATCTGCCTGTTGCCATTTCTTCTGCTAGTAAGCATTGTATATTCTGCAGCTTGCCTGACATTCCTTGTCTTAGTTACAGATCAAGGGTTGCTTCTGTCATGAAAGGAAATGTAGGTTTATGCATTTCAGTGTATTTTAAATGACAACATGCCAAGATTATACCCAGGCATTATATCATTGTCCAACTTTTAGAGTGGACTTCAGCTGAGTTATCATGTTCGGTCTAGTCACAAATATGTATAAACACCTAAAACATTTATTAGTGATCTCAAAACTATATGGTTTTACAAATATGGTTTTAAAAATATTCAGTTTTTCTTACTTATTATGTACCTGTCTTGAACATCATATACAGTGAAAAGCAAGATTTATATAAATTGTAACTGACTAGTCAGAATACACATGCGTCATTTTTCTCCACCTTTTATCTCTCTTAATCTTACTGACTCACAGGATAACCATTAGCAAAACCTACCAAGGGTCAGAAGTCCAGGAAATGCACCATATATAGTAAACAAAACAAAACAAGAAAATGTAAGATTTGTCCACAGAAATTTTTGCTTCAGAAATAAATAAATACATTTGCTTTAACATAGTCAGCTAAAAGCAAAGACAGTATCCAGTTGCTAGGTGCAGTAATGCTCTCATACCTCTCAACTGCTTAGCACAATAAATCTGGTCAAAGGCAAAAAATAATGGAGGAAAGGCTCAAAATTATTGACAGATTTTAAATATTGCTCTTATAAACTTAGAAAGTTGTTAGAATAATATGTTTTGCACTGGCATGCATTTTCTGTTTGAAACTCAAATGCTTGTCATTATTTAGTGACTTCAATCTTCAAATGTTTTTCCAGAAAACCACAAAATTTATGAGGAACAGACCAAAAGTATGAATCAAAAATCTGAATATTCTGCAAAAATCTGGACAGCTGAGAGATATGAATGCCCTTTTAGGGTGGGTATTAGAGTGAAATATATAACCTTTAGGAGGCTTAGTCTGTGGTCCAACAGCTAGCATGTTTGCCTTTGATGCAGGAAGATTAGAAAACCATGGTTTCTTCTGTTTTGATTTCATATACGTAGCTGGAAATTTCCTGCCCAGATCTAAATAAATGTGTTCATTTTGAAACAAGCTACATCTCCACCCCAAATTCTTCTCACAAGAGGAATGTTAATTTCTGTTATTATTTGTAAAGGCCAGCTGTATGATCATGTACCACAAGTTCTAACCAGTTGGGGTTGTGTTACGTAACTTTGTTATATTATTCTTATTATCTTATCATGGTGGCTATGTCATTCACACATTATTCTCAGCAATGTCTACCTTGATGAGCAGTATTGCTTACATAGTGCATTGCTACCAGCAATTTGAAGCATCAGCCATTTGAGTAAATCCTTTAATATCTGAAAGATTTAAAACTGTATTATCACATGAGGATGGTAGTAGCCTACCCATTAGGGAAGAGAAAGTCTGTTCACCAGGAATATGCATAGAAGGAGTAAATGTTAAGAGGAACACAGATTTTCTGAGATGGATAGGGCAGTCAGTCTGTAGCAACTGTTAAAGAATACTTTAATGTTGACAGCCTTAAAGAAGAGAGGCAAGCTGTCGACATGGGAAGTTGGAGTACCAAGAGGTAATTGTAAGATGGAACCATAATGCCGGCCTTACATGGGCAGAGTGGAGAAGCACTAGCTGTCACACTTCCTTTGAAAGCAGTTTAATGACCAATCCCAGGATTCAATAAACTCCATGTAGGTTTCGTGCAGAGCCACATGGAGTGTTTTCATGTAAACAACGTTGCTCATCATGTGGTATCGCGCCATGCATATTAATGAGGTGTGACGCTCATAAGCAAGATTTTGAGGCTCACACCAGTACTGCTGGTGTTGCAAAACCTGTAATATGAATGCAGATCATACCTCTCAACTTCTTAGTGAAAAGAATGTGGACAAAGACTAAAATAATGGGGCGGGGGCAAAGGGCCAAAAATAAGGACAGATGTTAAATATTGTTCTTATAAACTT
This sequence comes from Protopterus annectens, assembly GCF_019279795.1. NCBI lineage: Eukaryota > Metazoa > Chordata > Ceratodontiformes > Protopteridae > Protopterus > Protopterus annectens. Next base: position 844,500,839 of record NC_056729.1, read on the forward strand.
AGAAAGTATCTAGAATAATAGGATTTGTGTTAGCATGCATTTTCTAAACATATGAAGTATGAAACTCAAATGTATGTAATTATTTATTGATTTCAATCTTCAGTGATTTTCCAGAAAAACACAAGTTTTACAACGAACAGCCCAAAAATATGAGGCAAAAATCTGGACATTCTGCTAAAATCTGGACGGTTGAGAAGTATGATTCGGATAGCATTTCCTTGTAAGGTTGCTGACCACAAAAGCAGATTGTATGACAGCACTGCAATTGCATTTCCCTTTCTTGAGTTCTTGACTTTTCTTCATTAAAATTTGTTTGGAGCACTGCCATAGATTGCTTTTCCTCATTTCAACTATTCCTCCAATTTTTTTTTTTTTACAATGAAACCAAAAACAAAAAGGAATAAAACACACAGAGAAAATGAGTAAGATTAGCGCTTTCGTTTACTATTTCAGCAAACTTCTTCAGACAAATGACAAATAGGTTCATAGGTTCATAGGTTGGTACTAGGCTATCAGCCCTAGGGCCTATACAAGCCTAGCCATAACAATTCCCTGGCTATTTCTTCCCACACTATTTACTTCCCTGGACCCTATCTAGCAGGGCAACTGACATGATCCCCGGGGTGAATTTCCTTTCTCCCATCCAATTATCAAGGTTCCTTTTGAAGAGGGCCAGAGAGGCACTCTGCTTGACATGTATGGACAATCTATTCCAGAGTCTGGGGAGTCTCTGGGTCAGGAACCTATCCCTCCAGCATGTTTTGTTTATTGTGATGACAAGGTTTATATCCCTGGAGCGTGTGGCTCTGAGGAATTGGGATTTCTTTAAGTGTAGCATGTCCAACAGCTCTGGGTTTGACATGGCCTTATATGTTAAGCAGAGATCGCCTCTAAATACATAATCAAAGCTGTGACATCATGGAACAATACAAGGCCCACAATTAAAAAGACCCACACCCAAAATTATAACCATTGAAAAATAAAACATAAGAAACATTACTAATATATTACAAACATAGTTCAAATGCATATATATATATATATATATATATATATATATATATATATATATATATATGTTCAAGAATAAAGACATACATATTAAACAATTCATCATCTCAACAAAGCCCTCAATTTTAAAATGCTTTTAAATGAAGTAGCTTCATTTAAACCTGGCATTGTAGCTGCATTCAATTTTATTTGCCATACTAGTTCCTTCCATCTAATTTTAGAATTCTATTTTTCAAGTGCCTTTTAGTACGACCTACGTAAAATGCTGGACAGCAGGTACATACTCCTAGGTAGACAACACCCATAGTTTTGCAGTTGTATTTACCCTTAATGGGAAGATGTGTATTCCCTATGCTAACCTGCTTAGTTACTTTTATGTATTTACACCATCTACATGACCCGCATGTAAACATGCTGCAATGGGAGCCATATACTCTAGGTGGGCCACTCTTTAATAACATTTTCAAATCCCTACGTCTCCTGAATACAAAATGAGGAAGATCACCTATATTGTTCTTCACTGAGCTATCCTCGGCCAAAAAAATACCAATTTTTATTTATAATGGATCTTAATGAATAAGCATCCATAGAGAAAGTAGTAATAAAACTAATTTTAAAGTTATCATTGTTACAACTGCTATAAGTTTGTTCAATGCAACTAGGCTCACAGGTATCAACACTAGAAACGTAGCACGTTAAAATAAAAATTGGTTGAAAAATAGAATTTATGAGCATATTTACGCAATAAATAAATTAAATTTGAACAATGCTATCGTTAGACATATTAATTCTAACCCTTCGCATGAATTCAATTTTGTGGTGTTGGAAAAAGTAATTGAAAATGAAAGGGGTGGTCCAAGTGATTTAAAATTAGATGGAAGGAACTAGTATGGCAAATAAAATTGAATGCAGCTACAATGCCAGGTTTAAATGAAGCTACTTCATTTAAAAGTATTTTAAAATTGAGGGCTTTGTTGAGATGATGAATTGTTTAATATGTATGTCTTTATTCTTGAACATATATATATATATATATATATATATATATATATATATATATATATATGCATTTGAACTATGTTTGTAATATATTAGTAATGTTTATTATGTTTTATTTTTCAATGGTTATAATTTTAGGTGTGGGTCTTTTTAATTGTGGGCCTGCCCCTTGTATTGTTCCATGATGTCACAGCTTTGATTATGTATTTAAGGGACATTTTATTTATTTGTCATTTGTCTGAAAAAGTTTGCTGAAATAGTAAACGAAAGCACTAATCTTACTCAGTTTCTCAGTGTGTTTTATTCCTTTTTGTTTTTACACAAATATGTTTGGCTGTGAGCATCTGGTTTTCATGAAGCTTGGCAGTGAACAAACTGGATGAATGGACCATCCAGACTGCAGACAGGACCCAGAGAGCCAAAGGCATAAACCAGGTGCATTCATTTAATACTATTGGCCATCAACCAAACACAGTAAGTGGCGTTGCACTACAATTAACAGTGAGAACTTTACATTGAATGCTAAGATAGAAACATCATGCAATTAATCCTGTGGCAGCAGGTGTTAAGTATAGGTCTGGAGTGCAGATGGTTCTGAGTGTGCAAACTTTGTTTTACTGTTGTGACATTGCAGATTATAGCAGTGAAGTGTGATATACACAACTGCTTTTTCAACCTTCTTGTGGCAACAGCTGTAAGTGTAAAACTACTGTGCACATGGTCCAGGGTTTGAACACGGCATATTTCATATGCTTTTAATGTTGTTCCACTTCATATTATATTCACTCTCACTTATAACAGCTGGCATAGTGCAGCCGATATTAATATTTATATGTATGAGGATTGAGACACTAATATTGTGTCAGTTATTTACCTATTTATTTATATATGTGCATTTTTTCACAAGTATGAGTTTGGGTATACTGTGCACTATGTTCATGCAAGTATAGTTGTGCTATCTGGACTGCCATGGCCTTCCCATTTGACTAATACATTTACACAAGTGCCTGTATATCAAGTAACCTTGAAATTGCATTGCTTGCCATTGTTGTGCATCACTTACCATCATGTAAACACATTGCCCAGCACTGCACAAACTCTACTACCATGTTTGTGCGATGCTAAACAATGCTCAACTTTTTCAAATGTTGAAAAACCAAAAAGTGTATACTCTCAGTAAGCGCAATACATGCAATTGTCAGGAAAACATCAGGATATAAAAGGCAATTGCTGGGAAATGTTCATTCTACATTGGGCTCGATCTCTGGTAGGCATATCTAGTGTTTGTGGTGAGATAGTGTGCTTCCAAGTGCAGAAGTGGGGTGGTCAGGAGTTTAAAGTGTTTATTGGACTCCTAGCTAAGGAGCATGGGCCCTGGTTGCTGCAGTGGGACTATTCCAGCTCAGACTACAAATCTGAAGCCTAGACTAGTACTGTGAAGGCTTTGGCCAGTGCTACAGCTATTCGCCGCACTGGTGAACAATGCCAACATCATTTTGATAACCTCTGGAGGAGGAAGCAGGAAAACCTCAACCATTGGATCAGGGAATTTAGTACTGGGTACACCCCACAGATGTATAAGTATCAATTACAGTGACTAATTGTAAGATTTAAAAGCTAATAAATAAAAATCTATCACTGCAGTCAGGTATAATGGACTTCAAAGTTCACATTTAAAAAGACTACACTATTTGAAACAAATAAAATATTTATTAAAAAGGAAACAAAATGATTAACTGCTTTCATCACTTTAAACATTAGGATTAGGATCAGAATTAGAACATACTATAACAATAAAAACGTGTTCAATAAAAATGATTTACAAGCTGAATATAGTCAAAATGTGGTATTCATAATGATATTCTGTTCTGTTCTTTTTTTCCAAAGCTGCCACTGAGTGAGCATCGAATGTGAGATATCATGTTGCCCAATTGGTAAGGATATGAGAAACTTGTTATGTATGCAACATAACAATACTGTTATTGTAGCATTAAAACGTAAAGATGGCTGGGTTGGTATTTCATACAGTTGTATCAAGCTGAGCATGCATATTTCAACTGTAAAAGAAAATACGCATGCCTTAATCTGTAGCACAAAGCCATATTCTCAAACAACAGTAAGCTTGCATCTTTAACCTGTAAAATGAAAGTATGCATGCAGTAGTCTGTTGGACAAAATAACAGTACAGTATTAGTTAGTAGTCAGTGGCTGTGCGTTCAAAAATCACACTTCCGGCAGAGTGGAGCCTAGATGGCTAACTGGTAACAGCAACTTTTATGAGCTCCACAATTTGTACCAGAATTCAGGAAAAGAATCATTTTTATTTTTCAAAAGTAGTAAATTCTTATTAAGGAACATCAATTCAATAAGAATACCAAATTTTATGCATTTTTATCAAAATTTTCCTGTCAAATAAACTGGAGATATCTTCTTCAATACAGGAATGAACAACTTTAAGTCTTCACACTCTGAAACTTCACTGAAAAAGGAAATTCAAGTGATGTCAGCCACACTACTTGAACTATCTGTCAAAATGGACAGATTTACAGACAACCTTGAAAATCTAAAACTCAACTGTCAGAAACAGACTGATGTCCTTAATGAAATCTTGCAGCAGCAACAATCAAAAATATTGGATATGGAAACTTCTTTAAGTGACATAGATGAGAGACTTAAGAAAGATGAAACTCATTGTGAATCTCTTTTACAGCAGAATACCTGACTAAACAGTAAAATAGATGATTTAGAGAACAGAGAAAGTAGAAATAATATTAGAATTTTTGGTCTTCCATAAAAAACAAGGTGAGGACATTATTTTATTTCTTAACTCTTGGCTTCCAGACATATTAGACCTAAAGGAAGGTCTATCAAATGGTATAGAAAGAGCACACAGAGCTACAGGGAATCCTATTCCTTCTTCTTCCAATATGCCTCCTAGCTCTATTATTGTGAAATTCTTGTCTTATTTAGACAAAGAACTTGTTCTCAAATCTGCCTGGAGAGGTCATCCACTGACATATAATAAGAGTCAAATTAGATTCGACAATGACTATTCTTCAAGAGTCTTGGAACTAAGGAAAGAAACTGGCCTTTTGTGAGATTTTTGAAACAAAATAAAATAAAGGCACAACTTGCTTTCCCTGCAAGAATCAGAACCCTTTATTCAAATGACATAAGAACATTAAACAATGTCGAAGAAGCTATAACTTTCATCAAAAACAACAACATAACTGCAATTCCAGAAGACATGGATTGGTCATCTTCCACCACTTTAAAAAGAACCTCTGACAAAAATAACTAGAGCGATATGAGAAATAAGAAACGGAAAACTGATCCTAGAAATTCTGGAGTCACTACTTTTCTCAAAGCATCAACTAGAACTTGATTTCACTTCTAATCATTCAAAAAGTATGTATTTTTTCCTACCATACACCTATAAGAATGTTTTCTTACATTTTCTGATTGAACCTTACTAAGATTACATCTTATATTCCATGTGTTTAGTCTTCTCTAATGGTCCTTAATATAGCTACTTACTAAGAACCCATATAACAATAATAGCTTGTTCAAGTCACACCCTTGATATTTGCTTCATTAGCAGCAATTAAACTTATGCTGTATGCATTTATACTTTATACAATTCTTAATTTGAAATGTTTTTTGATTTTTAAATACATCTATTACAATATTTTATAATTTAGACTTTAGTTACTACTCTACTCAATTTTAGCATTCTAACATTCCATTATGACTGTTTACTGTCACTCTTGTTTAAAATAGCCTCGAGCTAACAAATGTTGTCTCTTCTCTAAAATAGAATCTACATAATTAACATGGAAGCTCTCATCCTAAAATATAGGAATATGAAGAATTAAATGTTTTTACACACAGTTATAGGTAGATTAAACTAAATGAACCTCACCTATTATCAAAATAACTCATGTACTATATATCCCACACATTTATGCCGCATAAGTATATACAGCTTTATAGTTGTTACTGACGAGAGCTTTCATCTCACATTCTTTGACTTCACTTGTCTATTCTGACTGATTAGTCTGTTTAGTTGAGATATTTTTTCTTTCATATTATTTATTTACTAAATATTAATGTCTTCTATGGTTAGAAAATGTTTCAGTTTTTAGGAGGGTGCCTGTCTAGATCAGTATGTGTTATACATCAGGGAGTGCACTGTACGGATTTACACCGTCGCTTTACTGTTGAGTCAAGGATGTATGTTTAGCTAGGCTAGTTTGTAAACTTAGAGATACAATAATGAAGGTTCTGTATATTTGCTAGACTTGGATAGACTCTATGTTGTGCGATGCATGTTTTTATGGAGATTTCTTAATTACTTAACTGTGCGAATGATGCTGTGGGGAGAGCTGAAGCTCCTTGAAGATTGGCAGTGAACAGTGCCCGTTATGGGATTTGACAGGTTAGTTTACTGCATTGTTGTGTTTCGTGATTGCCTGGGATGGTGAAATATGTGAACAGGTTTGTCCTTGTTGGGCCATTGGATAACTCTTGATGTAGTTGTGGTCTGTTGTTACATTGTTGACACTTATTTTGGGTGCTTCTCCGTTGCCGGGCAATGGGATCCAATGCACTAGTGAGTGCTTGTCATGATCGCATGGATGTTGCATGGGGCGGTTGTTTTGAGGGGGAGAGACATTGGCGTGCTGCAGAGTTTGTCTAGTTTCTGTGGGAATGTGGATGGTTGAGGAGTGTGCAGCGAGAGTAAGTTAGTAAATTACCCCTTTCATTCATTTTTTGAGAACAATAGTCAGGGAGGATATATGATTCGGGGTCTGTGTCCCTCCGTTTTGTTTAGGTTGCCCAGATCTCCTGCGGTGGCGGGATGGCAGATATGCATTATGTGTTGTGTAGTGGCTTGCTATGAGTGAATGTGGATGTGTGTGATGCTTACAGGAAGGCTGTTAGCAGTTCTTGTGGTACTCGATCCTAGAGCTTCTTCCGTTTAAACAGACAAATGTCCCTTGTCTTGGAGATGGAAGCTTTAGAGCTGGAAATCTGCTCAAATTGGTGCGCATGAGTGCAAAAAAAGGGTAGCTGTTCGCTGATTTGGCGTTTTATTGCTTTATAGTTGTGCAGTTCAACTCTTGTGTGGATGTCCATTTGAAATAGTTGATCTGCTCCTACCTATACCTCTCAACTAATGCAGATTTTGTTTTGGATTTTAGTTGAGCCTCTTAACTTGTCATGATAGTAGTGGCTTAAGATGAATGTCATTCTATATTTGAAAGCTATAAACTGGTATCATTCAGAACATGTCTGTTAACTCAGTCCCCCATCCTGTCAGGTTAATAGATGGTGTCTCCAATTATTTTTAAATTTGCGCTCAGTTTTTTTGGCTATGTTTAAAGCTGCTAATTCCTACTAAGTTATTGTAATGCTGCTAGTTTCTAGCACCCTGCATGCAGCTGTTTTCGCAACAGACTTTTGTTCTCAGTTTACATCAGTTATGTACCTCAGTAACGTCTCTATATATAGATTTTATGTCATCAGTTTAAGTTCTCTATAGCCAGTACTATTTGCCTAATTTGTAAGTAAGTGAGGCTGGTGAGTATTTAATGCTGGCTGAGGTTTTATCCAGTAACTTAATGTAGTAGAAAAGAAGTGTGTGTGGTATTCACATCACCAGCAGCGATCACAGTTTTATCTTACAATAGACATCCTATGAAACAACAATGCATTTAGTGTAGGAAGTGATGGGAGATAGTCTACATTAACTATAGCAGATGATTAATGGGTAAATTAGTATTTTGCTTTTTATTTATTTAAAACTATAGACAAGATTAAATGCATAGTAGGCAGAAATTAACTTGCAAGTATTGATTCTTTGTTTTAATCTGCAAACATATGATATAAGCTATCTGTTTAGTTAAATTTCTGATCCAGATTTCTCTATGGGTTGTGTTTAGCAAATTTGAAATGGGTTTTTAGAATATTTACCTTTAAGATGACAATAAATAATAAAGCTATGCATAACAACTCAGTAGAAATATGAAACTCTAGAGAATATAAATTGCCATAATTCTGGAATAAGATGCTTATACTTTCAATTATAAACAATACTTCATATCTTTTTTGATTTGAGTAAATTCATAACACTAGTACTGACTACATGTATTCAATAACTTAAGACATTTTTTTTGCGTATAGTACAATGGAACTAATACAGAATTTTGATTTGGGATTGACTGTACTGTTAATCACTACCCAAAAAGAATGCAAGCTATTATTCATAACTTAGTGAACTAGTACATTACTAACTTTATTATCCTTGTATTAATGAATATTGATATTGTAGAAATCTGTGGCTGCTGATTTATAATAGTTCTTCAGTTGTCCTATTGATAGTTAAAAATGAAACTCTTTACACAGTGGAAATAATGATGCTTTACATCTAGTGTACTTTGTTCTGTTATGCTTATCCACTAAGCAATTTTATAATCTAAACATGCCAGAAATGAAATTGGATAAATATTTGTATTTTAGTAAATGTGATGCTTCTATATCTGACATGCTTCATTGAGTTTACTATGTGTAATTTGATTATATGGTATATTATTTAAATATTAAAAGTTCACAAGTTTAATTCCCACAATATATTCAAAACTACAGTATTTTTATAGTATAGTGGACTCAAAAGACAGACGGGATTTTCTTAGTCATCGTTAAATACTTAATTTCAACTCTGGTAAATGAACTTACTTATACTAACTTTGTTAATGGCTAGTATATTCTTAAATTTGAAATAGTTAAGGCATTGACAAAGTAGATAATATGGACATTTTTTGTATTTATGTTTATTTATGCATCTGTTTATTTATTACTAAACTAGGACTATTTTATTTGGTTACAGTATTTATCATTAAATAGAATTCATCAATCATTATACCTAGACTTTCTTTCTACTTTGAATATTTTATAACTTAGCATTAATGTTTTTTTATTATATGAAATCTTCCTTTGTTCTATACACTTACAATTACTTAAAATTGCATTTGCTCCCATTAACAATTGTTTTGAATAAGCTGCTTCTATTACCTCAGTTTCAAATCTGTTTCCTTTATGTATTACAAATTTCATCTATTCATTCAATTCTGACAACAAAAGTGGATCTATAAATTAATTTTATATTGCCTATTAACTCATACTGGAGCTCAGACATCTTATTGTCGTTAACCACTTTTTGTTTGTCATGAAGGTTAATCTGTTTGAACTTATATGTTCACTCAGATTAGAAGTGCATGTCACTTCATGTTGGTTAAAGTTTTCAATGAACTCTTTATTAATATGGTTACTCTTACTTATTTTCTATTCAGTATTCAAATCTTCATTTTATCGGCCTATCTCTAATAAAACTTTATGCAATTTGTTAGGGAGAACTAAACTAACTATTTCACACAATTTTTTTTTCTAGTAAAGTTACACTCTTTATAATCCAGTCAATACCAAACATGAAAACTTCAATTAACTCACAAGAAAGTCATACTTGATGGATTTCACCTTAGTATCCTTAAATGTTAATGGATTAAACAATCCAAGGAAAAGATCAAATTTACTTAGATACTTGAAACTAAATACAATTCAGGTTGTATTTATTCAAGAATCCCATCTAAAATCAGATGATAACTTTAATTGGAATCCATTGGAAAATATAAATCTATCCTGCTCATCATACAAGAAAAAAACAAGAGGAGTTTTAATACTTTCGAGGAAAAACATCATCATTCCCCAAATTATTTATAAGTATGAAGACAAAGAAGGTCTTATTTCAATTGTAATAATAAGATTTAATAATAGAATATGGACACTTGTTAACACCTGTTGGTTTCCTGGTATAGGGATAGGAACTGTTAGGAAACATTTAGAACTAATTAACAAAGTTTATAAGGGTATTTTGATTCTAGGGGGAGACTTCAACTGTACTTTACACATTTCTGAAACCTCAAATAAAAAGCACTTCTGTCTTACTTCTCTAGGAAAAGTTCTAAGAAATTGGTGCGAGAACCTAAATCTAATTGACACCTACAGTTATAAAGACCCTAACTCACTATCCATTTCTCATAGAGATTATAGATTTGGCACCCAAACCAGAATTGATAAACTTTATGTATCTCAAGATTTAAGTATGAAAACAATTAACTTTTCTATAATCCCTTGCCCCTTTTCGGATCATAATTAACTTATTTTAAAACTTGAAATTGATTTTAAAAGGTTGAACAAGGATACCAGCATACATCACCAAACTACCACAATTCAAGCCATGGTTAGATCACGAAATTCAAATCTTTCTTGACATTAACCAATCAAATGATATATGTTTGAAAATTCTTTGGGATACAGTAAAAGCTTACTAATTTGGTAAAATTCTAGCTTGGTTTAAAAATAAGACTAAAGAATGGGAATTGGATTTTCATAATATTCAAAATAAGCTTATAGCTATCAATAAAGATAATTCACAACATCCAAAAACAAAAAAGAAAACAATTACAGACTTAAATAACAAATACAATGAAATATTAACTCATAAAACAAATTTGGCATTAGAAAAACTAAAAATCCGCTCACACTCAATGTCACCCAAACATCTACATATTCTTTCAATGAGAGTTAAAAGACAAGCCTCAGATAACAATATTACAAAAATCATTCATGAAGGTAGAAATAATAAAATGATATCAGACATTAGTGATATTCTTGAAGTCTTTAAATATCATTACTCTGACCACCACCTCAATAATTCAGCACAATTTCAACATATAGATGTAGATAAAAGTTTACTTAAAATAAATAAAATTCCAGATAAACTAAAATCTGAGATCTTAAAACAAATCTCTCTTAAAGAAGTAGTTGATAAAATTAAAGAAAGCAAAAATAATAAAGCCCCCAGGATAGATGGAATTATAATGGAACTATATAAGTTATTTCCTCCCTCAGCTATCTCAATTTTCCATAAAGCCTTAAATGTAATTCAAACCAATACTTTTATTCCTCCCTCTTGGAAATATTCTTTAATCACTCCTATATTAAAAGAAAATAAAGATCCAAAACAATGTAGTTCTAATAGACCAATTTCCTTGTGAAATAATGACTACAAGATATTTGTATTCGTTCTTGTAAATAGAATTAAAAAATCCTTAACACATATTATAAATTCTGATCAGTCTGTTTTTATTTACAATAGGCACACTTACGATAATATTTTAAGAATACTCTCCCTTATCAACATTTTAAATAGGGACAGCCAAGAAGCTCTTCTAATAGCCCTCGATATTGAAAAAGCTTTTGATACGCTGAAATGGGATTATCTCTTCAAAGCTTTAGAAATCCTTGATTTTCCATCTCATTTCATTACTTTGATAAAAAAATCTATATAAAAATAATCTTGCATATGTAAAATAGGCCTTTTTACTTTGGAACCCATTAAAATACTCAAAGGTACAAAGCAAGGCTGTCCTTTGTTGCCCATTTTATTCGCTCTTGCAATAGAATTATTTTCTATTACATTACGCTAAAACACAAAAATTAAAGGTATAGATATTTATGATCAATTTAATTCCAAAATCATGCTCTTTGCGGACGATATACTTTTAACTCTGAGTGTCTCACAAGAATCTCTTAAAGAGTTAGATCTTCAGACTAAAAGGTTCTCTGGTAGCTCAGGTTTACATATAAGTGAATCTAATTCTAATTGTATGCATTTAAATAAAAAACAAAATTCTTTCATAACTCTAGTCCATTTAATAGGAAAACATGTCTCTTCTGTAAATTACTTAGGAATTATTATAGATGACAATATTAATAACACTCTATCTACAAATTATAAAAAAATCTTAAATACCATAAAACTACTCATTGACAAATGGAATAAATTATTCCTAAAGTTTGAGGATAGACTTCAGTTAATAAAGATGGTATTATTACCAAAAATAAACTATATAGCTCAAGCCATTCCAATGCTACCTAATAAAAATTATTACAAGACATAAATAAAATTCTTTTAAATTTTCTCTGGTTCCCAAAACGAAACAGGATAGCCTATGCTCACCATATTAGACCATGGGAAATTGGATGAATTAATTTTCCAGACTTAGAGACATATATTAAGGCTTCTATATTCAAAATAGTTTTCAACTGGATAGACCCAAAAATTTCATCAGCTTGGAAATCCCTTCATATTTCTATTTTTTTAAATGAAAATAAACTCATAAAAATACTCTTTCAAATGATCAAATAAATACATTTTGGAAAATATTATGTCTTAATTTATAATTTAACGTTTCAAAACCCACCAACTCAGTCTTCATAAACTACATCTACAACTCATTTATATCTTTCATAAACTCAAACTTAGATATTAAATTATGGTGGGAACTCTTGATTCCTTTCAAAATAACTAAAAACTTTCCCAACAAATTACATGAAAACATTATAAATAATTGGAAACTAAAAATTGTTACTTGTTGGCAAGATTGTATTAGGAACTCATCAGTCTTAAACATACAACAAATAATAGACACCTTTGATATTCCAAATTCAGATTGGCTTATACTTCAAAGCATTTCATTTCATGCTCAAGAGTTATAGAGAATAATCAATAATTTCTCCTTTAGTTCTGAACCAAAATTAATTTCCATTATCCAAGAAATTGTTTATAATAATCATAATTGGTCTAATTTAACCACATTGCTGTATAAAAACTTAATGATCTACAAAGTTAATCCAAAACAAAACTTCTGGAACTTTTTACTAAAGGTAATCAGATTAACCTTTCCTCTGAAAACAAAATTAATTTATTGTATTCTATTAAATTAACTTCCAATCTACAAGTTTGGAAGATTTTTTCATGGAAATTCTTACACAGGGTGTTTTACACCCCCAATAGGATAGCTAAAATAGACTCTTCTAAACAATTGTTTTGTTGGAGATGTTCTCAGAATTGTAATGCTGATTGGATTCATATTTTTTGAGTGTATCAAAATTAAAAATTCTGGGAGGAGATTGGAAGTTTCCTTCAAGCTATTTTTTTCAGATTCCTTCATACTAACTAAATCCATGATTTGTCTGAATGTAACTGAAACAAATGTTATGAGCAAAAAGAATTTGTATCTACTATTGACTATACTAGCAATTGCTAGAAAATGTATTACAAGAAAATGGAAAACTTCATCTGAACCCAACTTTCAAGAATTTATGACTCTACTAGAAGAAACAATACATATGTAAAGAAAGGTAAAAGAAACAATAATCTTCCCTAATAAATGGATCAACAATCCTTGGAAGAACGTTTTTTCTCTCATTGAGACTTTAAAGATCTTCACATCTTCTTAGTACTTGGAGAAATTACACTGACTTTTTTGTTATGTGCAACTACCTCTCTCTAACTCTAAGTTATTCTCATTTTTTTCATATAGGCCATATGTACATATTGTATATAGTTTGTCTTTTGTTTCATTTGTATTCTATTAGAAGTTATGTTTTGTCTTTTTGAAAATCAATAAAATATTTGGAAAAAAAAATCACACTTCCCAAATATACAATACTGTTAGGACTTCGTCATTATTTCAGTGTAACTTCAGACCTCTATACCAGTGGCACAAATGGCCTGCTGTAAATTGTAATCAGTATAACTCAAACACACATATGTGAAATATATGCACACATCAAGGATTGCTGGCTACAATCTGTACTATAGCGTGCATCTGTTATGAACTGGGTAGTCTTAAAAGTAATAAAGACATTTTGTTAGAGGTGTTTGTAGTGTTAAAAGTAAAGGTAACAGAACAAAGTCAAATAAATGTATCAGTGCATTGTATGTGACATATGAAGTTACTAATATTCTCCCTTTTTTCCTCGCACCCCAACCCTTATCTTCTTCTTCTTTTTTTTTTTTTTTTGTATTTTTTATCTTGATTTTTCCTCACAGCACAGTAGAATAGGTCTGTCCCACAGGATCTTCCTGCCCCCCCCTCCACTTGCTACAGCACTGCTGCCCAGCACATATAGTGTGTGACCTGGCAGCAGCACTCTGCTTCCCTTGCATTACCTGACCCCTCAGGTAGTTCTGCCCCAGAGGCTATTCCTGTGTTTCCCTCTGGGAGCAGTAGAAGAAGTGTTGATTTTATCACCTGAGAAGAACTGCCAGGAATGGTGTGTAGGATTGTGTGTTGCACTGCGGTTGCACACCTACACCCAATGGAATGCCTGTTTTCCATCCTGGTTAAATACACCAGAAGGATATGGGCACTGAAGCCAGTGGTGCAGTGAGGTGACAGTGATGACAGTCCAGTGGGTAATGACTTGATTCTCACTGTGACCCAGTTTGAAGTGTGGAAACTACAATTTCCTCACCATCACCCTAACCATGGTATTCACCCACCTTTTGTTCATAGGTTCATAAGTTCATAGGTAGGTACTAGGCTATTAGCCCAAGGGCCTATGTAAGCCTAGCCAGCAAGGTTCCATAGCTTACGCCACCCAAGAAAGTTATTTTCCTGTGCCACTGTCCAGCATAGACACAGAAGTGATTCCCATGGTGTATTTCCTATTTCCCATCCACTCATCAAGATTTTTCTTGAAGAGTGATAATGAAGAACTTTGCTTGACACAGATGGGTAGCTTGTTCCAGAGTATAGGAAGTCTCTGGGACAGGAATCTATCCCTCCAGCATGTCCTGTTTATTGTGGTGACAAGGTTTAGGTCCCTAGAGCATGTAGCTCGGAGGGATTGGGATTTCTTTAGGTGTAGCATGTCCAACAGCTCTGGGTTTGACATAGCTTTATATGTTAGGCAGAGATCACCTCAGAATAGGTGGTATGCTACGGAGTAAAGCTGGAGTTTTTTGAGGTGGTCAGTGTAGGGCATTTGTTTGAGGCCAGTAATCCTCTTTGTGAGGTACTTCTGTGGCCTTTCCAGCTGCTGCAGATGTCTTGTGAGGTACATTCCAAAAGGGGCATTCTACTCTATAATGGGTCTAATAAGTTACGAGTAGAGGGGATCAATGACCTATTTTTTCCTGGATGAGAACCCTTTTATGATGAGGGGTGCCATGTAGAAGGACTTCCTGACTACTGTTGTGATGTGACTATCAAAGGAGAGATTACTGTCCACCTGGGTCCCAAGGTCTCTTATTATGCATTCAGTGTTAAGTAGATTGCTGCATATGTGGTAGTTCATGGGTACAGAGTTTTTACCAAAGGGGATGATACTGCACTTTTTAGCATTGAGCTTGAGGCCATGGCTCTGACACCAGGCATCTGCCTCAGTGAGGCCCTTCTCTGTAGGATGTCCACATCATTTGGTGACTTGACTATGGCTCCTAATTTGCAGTCATCTGTGAACTTCATTAGCCAGAGGCCTTCTGTGTTAGCCTGTACTTCAGAGAAGTAGATACCAAACAGGAGAGGTCCTAGGATGGAACCCTGTGTTACTCCACTTGTCACTGCTTGGAGGTCAGATTTGGAGTCTCAACTTTTACAGTGTGGGTTCTGTCAGTGAGCCAGTGCGCAAACCATTTTGTGATATAGGGATTTATACCTAGTTTAGTGAGTTTAGCTATAATTCCAGAATGGGGGATGGCGTAGAAAGCCTTGGCGAGGTCAAGATAGGCTGTGAGAACCACCTTACCCTCATCCACGGCTTTTGTGACTGCCTCAAAGAGGTCAGTCAGGTTCAGGAGGCAAGATCTGCCTTTCCCAAACCCGAACTGGATGGGATCCAGAGTTTGGAGGTTGCCAATGTCTTTGTTTATTAGTTCTATGATGATACGTTCCATGGCCTTGCAGACCAGTCCGGTCAGACTAATGGGTCGATAGTTCCTGGGATCAGTGGTGGCTCCCGCTTTGTGGAGTGGGATAACTGTTGCTGTCTGCCATTCAGTGGGCACAAAGCCTGATATGAGGCTATTATTGAACATGGTGCTTAAGTGGGGAGCCAGTTCATTCTGAAGTTCATGTAAAACGCAGACTGGGATGTTGTCCGGTCCCATGGATGCTGTGTTTTTGGCTTTAGAGAGTGCAGCTTTTACCTGCGTAGTTGTCATTACATGGACTCTGCATTGTTCCTGTATAGATACGGGCCCTTTAGGGGGTGAGGGGGGGTAAAGTTAGCACTAAACCGATCTGCCAGGATGTTGGCAATATCAGTTGGTTCTGTAATTTCCGTGCCTTTGTGCAGTAACTCAGAGCAGATCTGGGTGTTGCCATCTAGATTCTTGACATAGCTATAGAATGCTTTGTGGTTGTCCTTGGATTTAGTGGTGATTTTGTTTTTGTAGCTAGCTTTGGAGGTTCTTATAAGGGATCTCAGCTTCTTACTGAGGCTGACCAGGGCACTCCTCCACTCATGGGATTTTACTCTCTTTTGCAACAGTTTCTTCCTTCTGTTGTGCAGTTTGTTTATGGCAGGGGTCCACCAGATTGGCTTCCATTTTTTGGAGGATAGCATTGTGGTTTTGTTTGGGATAGCACGATCTATGCACTTGTGTAAGTACTTATAGAGTGCATTTGTGTAGGATTCAGCAGTTGTAACTGTATTGTCCATCTGCATGGGTGTTATGAAGTTCACCACTTCTGTCTTAAGAAGCATGAAGTTGGTTTTGGAGAAATTTTTTACTGTGGTTTCCTTAATAGGGGGTGGGAGTGGAATGTGGATATCAAGGGTGATAAGCTTATGGTCTGATCGGACCAACGAGGAGTTGACTTCAGGTGTGGAACACCAGTCACTCATGTTGGTAATGACTAGGTCTAGGATATTGTTACCCCTGGTGGGGGTGTGGATAAGTTGATCTATGGCATTGGAGTTTATGAATTCCAGAAAGTGTTGAGCTAAAGAGTTGGTACATGAGTAGTTTTCCCAGTTAATGGTGGGGTAGTTGAAGTTGCCCATTATTAGGGTTTTTGGTTGAACCCTAATATTTTCCAGTACATCAAGAAATGAAGAGTGGAAATCCTGGGTCATGGTGGGGGATCTGTAGCAAGCTACAATTTGGATTGCAGTTTTGCCCAGAGTTAGTTGCACTTGGATAACCTTGGATGCATTATGCTGAGCAACTAGCCTGGAGGTGTGGATATCCTTAATGAATATGGACACACTTCCACTTTTGGTGTTTTGTTCCAGGTTACATGGCCGAAAAGTGTAGTATGAGTCATAGCCCGGTAGTGCAGGGGTGCTCTCTCGTGCCTTGAACTAGGTCTCAGTCACTGCACCGATATCGATGTTCTCCATTTTAAAGAGTGCCTTGAGTGAGTGCATTTTGAGATTTAGACTTCTAGCATTGAGTAGCATTACCCTCAGTTTTTGCTTGCCTGTTCCTGTTATGGTGGTGAATTTGTTATTTGAACACTGCCTAAAAAGGGCACTATAGGGGCAGCAAGAGCCTTAGCCAATATCCAGAATCCCAGGGGTGACAGGTATAGGCCATCTGTGGCAAAGCATTGTGGTCTTCGACCATGTCATCCCAAGCAGAAAGATACTGGATCCCCTTAGAATGACACCAGAAGCTTAGCCAATTTTTGAAGTCAATAATTTTGTCCTTGTACTGTGGTATCATTCTGGGTGATGGCAGAATGCTACTCAGGGCTAGGGTCATACCTGCCTGGGCTACAAGATCAGAGAGCTCCTCCATGTCTCTTCATCTAGTCCAGGGAGGTATATATCAGGTCATTCACACCAACATGGACAATGACAGAGTCATATTTGTACTTGTTGTGAAGTGACCTGAGTGCGTGGGTTATGTGGTGGATCCTGGCACCCCACAGGCAGCTGACAGTAACCTTCTCCTTGTTTAGCCTGGTGAGTGGGACATCAGTGTGCCTGACTATAGAGTCACCCATGACTTGTTTGTTGGGTACGTTGTTTTGCCTTATTGGCTGTGGTTGAGTGGTACACTGAGTCTGTGGGCTATGTGTCATTTGGGTTGTGTTGGGGGACGGAGGTTGCTTGCGTTTCTGCTTTGGAGGTGTCTGTTGCTTAGACAGATTATTATTGAGAGCCTCCGTGAATGTTTTTGTGTTACTGTGTGTGGATTTTGGTGGTGTAGATTTAGTGAAACTATGTGATGAGTGTGGTGTGGTGCAAATGTTTACTTTCTCCTCATGACTGTCAAGTTCAGTCTTGGTTGGAGAGAGCTTTACCTCCAGTTTGGCTAGATAAGTGCAGCTCTCACAGGTTGTAGTGTTGGGTGGTTGGAGGAGAGGGTTGTCTGTGTACATGAGGCAATTTCTACATTGCCTCAAGATGCCCAGATTCATCAGATAGACAGGAGAGAACATTGGGAGCTGACCCTTGGACATGCCTGAATAAAAAATATTTCCTTTAGATAAGTGAGGAAAGTGAGTACAAGAGCTGTTTTTCTCTAAGCAAGTGGGAAAAGTAAGTACAAAAACTGTTTTCCTCTAGGTAATGAGGAAGACTGAGTGCTATAGTAATTAGTAGCTTATTTGGTGCTTACAAGTTCTGAACAAGTGCTGAGCATGAACAAGCAAGTTTAAGTGCTAAAACTAAGAATCTGTATCTGCACTAGATGAGTTACAGGACAGAAACAAGTGCAAATGCAGTATTTCAAATCAGAAAGTTGAGACAGATGGAAGATTGCCAAAACAGCCAATAACTACAATTTCTGGACCAGAACCACTCCTTATGTGGTAGACAGGTTAACTAGTGCGTACCACTCCCACTGATAAGCTAGAAGGCTTCCCTCCAACACAGAAAGGCTTGGGGGGCTCAGAAGCTTACATACAGTCCTGGATACAGCAAATCTGTATCTGGAACACTAGTTACAGGAAAGGTAGGAAACAGGCTTACAGTTTTTTTTTTTTTTTTTTTTTTACAGAAAAGTATCAACAACAGTAGTAAAAACAATTCACATGCAGTGCAAGGTAGCAAACTTGAGTATGCAGCAATATTAGACCAAACACAGTTTAAAAAATGCAATTAAATTAAAAAGGACCAAAAGCAAGTGGAGAAAGTGTTTATTAGGTAGAATGTGGTAAAGAGATGGGACTGGGGGAGTGTCCCAGATCAAATCTACAGTGGGTCGGGCAACTGCAAAAGCCACCAAATTTAAACTACAAACCAACCAAAAATAGGGAGGGTGGGTAGGACAAAACAGTTTCAACAGAGATCTAAGCAACAACTAACAGTACAAACTTTAAAACCAAAAAAATATTCTCAGCTCTGTATATTTGCTCATCAGTCTCTCAGAACAGTGAGACAACAGTTTCAACAGAGATCTAAGCAACAATTAACAAACTCTATAACCAAAAAAATATATACTCAGCTCTGTATATTTGCAGATAATCTGTAAGGCAGTCTCTCAGAACACAGGTTCCAACAATTTGAATGCAGCTGTTACTATACCAATGGAAGACACGGCAGAAAATGCGGGTGGGGAAAACAGTTTCAATAGAGATCTAAGCAACAACTAACAGTACAAATTTTAAAACCAAAAATATATTCTCAGCTCTGTATATTTGCCGATCAGTCTTTCAGAACAGTGAGACAACAGTTTCAACAGAGCTCTAAGCAACAATTAACAAACTCTATAACCAAAATATATATACTCAGCTCTGTATATTTGCAGATAATCTGTAAGGCAGTCTCTCAGAACACAGGTTCCAGTAACATGAATGCAGCTGTTACTATACCAACTGAAGACACGGCAGAAAATGGGGGTGGGGTGGGGAAAACAGTTTTAACAAAGATCTAAGCAATGACTAACAGTACAAACTTTAAAACCAAAAAAATATTCTCAGCTCTGTATATTTGCTGATCAGTCTCCCAGAACAGTGAGACAACAGTTTCAACAGAGATCTAAGCAACAATTAACAAACTCTATAACCAAAAAATATATACTCAGCTCTGTATATTTGCAGATAATCTATAAGGCAGTCTCTCAGAACACAGGTTCCAGCAATGTGTCCTTGTATATCCCTGTGTCTTGTATGTCCTTTCGGTAAGTGATTGGTTCCTTACTTACCCAACTTACCTGCCCCAGACATACCTATACTCCTTCCCCATAATTCCTCTTTCTCCTAAAAAAAAAAAAAAAAAAAAAACCTCAGCATTTTGCTCACATATCTTTTTGACACCCCTGATTCTGTCCAATTGACTATGCAACATGATTATGTTGTGGTCACCCCTGACTCCGGAGGTGACAGTCCAAATTCAGCTAATATTTTGCTTATATGATCATGTTTTACTGTTGAAGAAATTTATAGCTATGGTTCTTTCCTTTGCTCTTCCCCCTGCTTGCTTGCCATATCACCACTTTCCTGTCTTCCCCATTTGTTTTCTTTAATGCATAACTGTTTGATGGTGCGCATCATGCACCATCGCAAAGGAACAGTGAACAGCAGCAATTTAAAAGTATCATACACATTTGTAAAATTACTACCTACACCCATGATTGAACCCAGTAATATCTGCCTCCAACAGCAATCCACAGTTAAGTAGCAGATGTATTTAATGCAATCACTGGTAACTGTCACAGCTTAGCAAGGATTTCCCTTTGTAGTCCTCCGTGCTTTCTTGCCACATTGCCAGTGTTATATCTTCCCTATTAATTTTGCATGAAGCATCATTGTGAGATCCCCATAAATGTTTTAAAAAGCCTTATTGCGTGATCCCCATTTTTATAAATAATTAGTGTGCGATGGTGTGCTTCGTGCACCATCTCTAAGCAATGCTAATACAAGTAGTTAAATGTATTAGCTACAGCTGTATTCAGAAGAAGTATCATTTGGCCCCAAAAAGGAACTTATGACTGGATTAAGTGAATTACAACCTGCAGGTAGAGATTCAGTTGAAGTAGCAGGTGTATGCAACAGCATTTGTCTGCCATTTTCTAGTCAGTCTGTAAAGTACACCTGCTACTCAACTGAATCTGTAGCATCATCTGTTAATGTATTACACCATCCATTTTTGGGATCAGATGGGACAGGGTTCGAATCCAGGTGTTTGTAACAATTTCAAATAATTTTATGTGCAAATCCAAATTATAAAGTGTGATATTTAATATGGAGTCTCTAAAATATGCATGCTAATTAACTGACTTGGTGGCAGCATGTGCTCATGCACTCGGTGGAGTAATAGGTATGTTTCTGAGTTAGATAGTACAGGCTTCCAGTACAGCTTTATAAAACACTTATAACTGCTTTTTGTCATAGCTGCACGTTAGCTCACATTGCTTACCATTGCTCAATTATACTACAAAGAAAAGAAATAGAAAAGATAGGAAAGTGGTGAAATGGGGAGCAAGCAGGGGGAAGAACAAAGTTAAAGAAGGGTAGGAATGTACAAGAGGTATGTAGGAAAGAACCGTAGCTATCCATTTCTTCAACAGTAAAAAAGGTTGAGATGTGCAGAATATTAGTTGAATTTGCAATGTCAACCCCAGAGAGAGGGGTAACCACAGTACAATCATGTTGTATAGCCATTTGGACCAAATCAAGTGTGTCAAGATGACATGTGTGCAGAATCAAGAGCTATGTAGCCTTTTTTTTTTTTTTTTTGGGACAGGTGCCCCTTATTTACTTTTTTTTTTTTTTGAGAGAGAGAGGAATGTTGGTGAAGGGATGTAGGTATGTCTGGGTCAGGTAGGTTGGGTAAGTGAGGAAGAAACTGCAGACAGACAGGACATACAAGACAAGACATAGGGATGGTGAAGGACACAAGAGGTGGGTGAACACCACGGTTCGGGTTAGGGTGGGGACATTGCAAACCTATGGATGTCAAGCTCGGTGACAGTGAGGATCGAGTCAACATCCACTGGACTGTCATCACTGTCACCTCACTATGCTGATGGCTGCAGTGTCTGACATCTGTGTCTCCTTGTGTTATGCAGTACAATGATGGAGAACAGTATCTCCATCTGGCTTAGGCATGCACCAACTGTGTGGCACACAATTCTATGAACCAACCCTGGCAGTTCATTGTGGGTAATAAAATCACCACCTCTGCCACTGCTCCTAGAGGGAACCACTAGCCTATCCTGTGGGGCAGAACTACCTGAGGGACCAGGTAGTACAGGGGCACAGGGCCAAAAGAGGGGGTGCTACCAGGTTGCATCCCAGACATGCTTGGCCTTGGTGCCATAGCTGGTAGAGTGGGGGCAGGTGGATCCTGTTGGCCAGGCCTACCCCGCTCTGCTATGGGGAAAAAAAAAAATATATATATATATATATATATATATATATATATATATATATATATATATATATATATATATATATATGAGAAGATAAAGGTTGGGTGAGAGAAAAAAAAGGAGAACATTAGTAACTTCATATGTGGCATACAAAGCAAAGCATTGATACAATTATTTGACTCAATTCTGTTGCCTTTACTTTTAAGATTGCCAACTCCTAACAAATAACTTTTTTACTGTTAGGATTACGCAGCTCATAACAGATGCACCCTATACTACAGATTGCAGCAAGCAATCCTTGATGTGTGCATATATTGCACATATGTGTATTCCAATGATACTGATTACAGTTTACAAGAGACTATTGGTACCACTGGATTAGACGTTTAACATTACAATGTAATATTTATGAAAACTTAACAGTATTGTATATTTGGGCAGTGTGGTTTATGAACCCACAACCTCTGACTACTCTCTAATACTGAACTGTTGTTTGGCCTTCAGACTAAAGCATGCATACTTCCCTTTTACAGTTGAGCGATGCATGCTCAATTTGATACAACTGTATAATAAACCAAAAAAAAGTGTCTTTACTTTAATGCTACAATAACAGAACTGTTCGGATGCATACACACCATATGCATTTCGCATCGCTGCCAATCTCACAGCATGGGTTTGTGCATTCCGTTCTCAGTCAGTGACAGCTATGGAAAAAACAGCGCAGAATACCATTATGAATACCAGTCCTAACTATAATCAGCTTTTAACTCTTACAAGTACTCTGTAAGTGATACTTACACATCTGTAGGGTACCCTGTCCTACATTCCTTGAGCCAACATTTGAGGGTATCCCTCTTTCTCATCCAGAGTTCTCTGTAGTGATTTCTACAATGTTCACCAGTGTGGGGCATACTGGTAGCACTAGTCAAAGGCCAGAATAGACTATTCCATGCCTCTGACTTACAATTCGAGCCACAATAGTTCCCTTTGCAGTAGCCTGGACCCATGTTCATTCAGTAGGAGTGCAACAAACAGTTTGGACTCCTGGACACCCCATCTTTGAGCACAGAATCTCAAACCCTCTCCATGAATGCCTGCCATGTCTACCACAGATGAAGACCAATGTAGAATGATGGTCTCCTGTGAACTGCAGGTCTTGCGCTTACTGAGAGCGTATACTTTTTGGTTTTGCAACATTTGAAACTGTTGCACATTGCTTACCATTGAGCAGAGTAATCAAGGGTGCACACTGCTGGTCAATGTGTTTTGGTTCATAGGTTCATAGGTGTGTACTAGGCTAATGGCCCTGGAGCCTTTACAAGCCTAGCCCATAGGATTACCTTGGCATCATGCCATCCGACCTTAGTTTGCAGTCCCTCTGTCGAGTAGAGCCACTGGAGTTATCCCCGGGGGGAATTTTCTATTTCCCATCCACTCATCAAGATTTCTTTTGAAGAGGGCCAGTGAGATGCTCTGTTTGACATGTATGGGAAGTCTATTCCATAGCATGGGCAGTCTCTGGGTTGTGAATCTGTACCCCCAGCACATTCTGTTGATTGTGGTAATGAGGTTTAGGTTTCTGGAGCATGTGGTGTGGTGGGATTGGGATTTCTTTAGATGTAGCATTTCTAACATAGCTGGGTCAGACATGGCTATGTAAGTAAAGCAGAGATCACCTCTACGTAGGTGGTATGAGACAGAGAATAGTTGGAGTTTTTTGGGTCAGTCCATATAGGGCAAGTGTTTAAGGCCTAGGATCCTATTTGTGAAGTACTTTAGTGGCTTCTCCAGTTGTTGCAGGTGTCTAGTGAGGTACATGCCAAATGGGGCATTGTACTCAATGATTGGCCTAATGAGAGAAGAGTAGAGGGAGACAATGACCTCTTTCTTCCTGGATGCAAAACCCTTAGTAATGAGATGTACCACATAGAAAGACTTTCTGACCACAGTGGCAATGTGGTGGTCAAAAGAGAGGTTGCTGTCAACCTGTGTTCCCAGGTCTCTTATTATGCCTTCTGTGTTCAGTGAACTATCATCGATGTGGTAATTCATGGGAACTGGGTTTTTGCCAAAGGAGATGACTACACATTTTTTTTGGCATTGAGCTTAAGGCCATGGTTCTGATGCCAGTCATCGGTCTCAGTCAGGCCTTTCTGTAGGATGTCAACCTCACTTGGGGAGTTAATAATGGCTCTCAACTTGCAAACATCTGTGAACTTTGTCAGCCAGAGTCTCTTTATGTTGGCCTGGACTTTGGAGAAGTAGATACCAAACAGAAGAGGATCCAGGACCGATCCTTGTGGGACTCCCCTCGTGACTGGTCAGCAGTCTGACTTGGAGTCAGCTACTTTCACACTGTGGGCCAGTTTGCAACCTACCTTGTGATATAGGAGTTGATGCCTAGCTTAGTGAGTTTTTCTCTGATTTCTGAGTGGGGAATGGTATCAAAGACCTTGGCCAGATCAAGGCAGGCTGTATGAACCACCTTGACTTCAGCCACAGCTCTGGTGATTGACTCAAAGAAGTTTACCAAGCTGAGCAAGCATGATCTACCTTTCACAAAGCCATACTGTGTGGGATCCAGAATTTGGAGATTCTCTATACCCTTGTTTATTAGGTCCATGATGATGCGTTCCATAGCTTTGCATATTAAACTTGTCAGGCTAGTGGGGCAATAGTTCCCAGGTTCCGTAGTCACGCCTCCTTTGTGGTGAGGGCTGACTGTAACAGTGTGCCATTTGGTAGGGATAAAGCCTGAGGTGAGGCTGTGATTGAACAGGGCATACAGGTGAGGTGCCAGTTCATGTAGAACACAGCCAGGGATATTGTTGGGTCCCATGGAAGCTGTATTCTTGGCCTTGGACAGTACTGTTTTAACCTGTGCAGCAGTAATACAGGGTACCTGGCAATATACTGGTTTTATGATTTGTCATTTGTGGGGAGTGGGGTAAAGTTGGCACTGAATCTGTCAGCCAGTATATATTGGCAATATCTGTTGGCTCAGTATAGGAGGTACCATTGTGCTGTAGCTCAGAGCAATTATGGGTATTGCTGTGGAAATTCTTTACATAACTATAGAAGGCTTTGTGGTTGTCTTTTCTATCTGCTGCAATTCTGTTCTCATAGCTAGCTTTTAGGGATTTGATGAGGGTCTCAACTTTTTGTTGAGGCTGATAAGGGAGTTTTTCCAGTCTTGGGACTTCACCTTATTCAGCATCAGTTTCCTCCTTCTGTTGTTGAGTTTGTTTATGGCAGAGGACCACCAGATTGGCTTCCACTTTTTTGGAGGGGAGTGTCTTGATTCTACTGGTTATGGCGAGATCCATGCATTTGTGTACATGGTCATACAGTGCATTGGTGTATGATTCGGCAGTCAAGCAACTATTCTCCATTTGCATGGCTGCCAGGAAGTTAGCCACCTCTGTTTTAGGAGCCCGAAGTTAGCTTTGGAGAGGTTTTTCATGGTGGTTACCTTTGCGGGGGGGGGGGGGGTGGATGTGAATTTCCAAGGTGATTAGTTTGTGGTCAGATCTAACCAGGGAGGAGTTGACTATTGGTGTAGTGCAATGGTCGCCCATGTTAGTAATGACAAGGTCAAGGATGTTGCTACCTCTACTGGGGGTAAGAATGAGCTGGTCCAGGGAATTGGAATTAATGAATTCCAGGAAACGTTTGGCAAGTGTATTGGTACATGAGTAGTTTTCCCAGTTAATGGAGGGGTTGTTGAAGTCACCCAGTATGGGAGTGTTAGGTTGGACCCTAATATTCTCCAGGGTGCTTAAAAATGTGGACTGTGAGTCTTGGCACATGGTTGGGGACTTATAACAGGCTATGACCCGAATCTCTGTCTTACCCAATGTTAGCTGTACCTGAAGTATCTCTGATGCATTATGTTGGGCTACAAGTCTGGATGTCTGTGCACCCTTTATGAATATGGAAACACCACTACCTTTGGAGCTTTGGTCCAAGTTCTGGGGCTGAATGGTGTGGAATGAGTTATAGCCTGGTAGTGCAAGGATGCTTTTTGCTGCCTTGAACCAGGTCTTTGTTACAGCACAAATGTCAATATTCTCCATTTTAAGAAGTGCTTCTAGTGAGTGCATTTTGAGATTTAGACTTCTAGTGTTGAGCAGCATGACCCTCAGATTGCATTTGCTTGTAGCTGTTACAGTGGTAATTTGGTCTTTTGAACACCACCTAAAAAAGACACTATAGGGGTGGCAAGAGCCTTGGCCAGTATCGGGAAGCCCAGGACATCTCTGGCAAAGCATCAAGGTCTGTCAGTCATGTCATCCCAGGCAGATCGATACTGGATCCATTTAGAATGACACCAGAAACTTAGCCAATCATTGAAATCAATCATTTTCTGCTTGTACTGTGGTATCATTCTGGGTGATGGCAAGATGCTGCTCATTATTAATTCATTAGTTTAGTATTAACTGAATGCATCCAGTTTCTATTTGTGGCTGTTTGGGCCCTGTCTGTTACGTGGCTTGTCCATTCATCCATTTTGTCCACTGCTGTGCTTCATGCAAACTAGATGAGCACAGTCAAACCTGTTTGTGCTAACTGGTGCATTGAGCAAAATTGGCCCCTAAAGAAAAATTAAAAAAGGGAGAAATAATTGAAATGAGGACAATCAAACTGTGACATACACAGTAGAAAATGTCAGCACACATAAGGTATGTCTACATAGGTCTGGATTTCATCTCTCACTCCAATGCACCTTCAGAAAACAGGATGGGTACCTTATCCCTCTTTGCCACCTAAGCAGCTTTACAGCAAAGAACTGAAGTCATTCTTCACCCAACCAATTGTATCAGAATGTACACTGCTATCAAACCATCAGCTGTTATTTGTACATGTAATTATCTTTATTATATTTGGATATGTGCACTTAGTGATCACATGACCAATTGTGATTATTGCTTGAAAACATGCAGCTCTGTCTTACCTTTCTGTGTTCCTTGGTCATTCATGAGTTATCTGACCTGATTACTCAGAGACATGCAGTGCTAAGCCAGTCTATAACATTGACCTTAAAATGTATGAGGATATTAACTGGGAATAATATGATATGCAGTTACTAATAACTGAAGGGCAGGTTGGATGGCAGAAACAAGCATAGCTTGCTCTTTCGGGGGGCAAAGGTGAATTTCTGTTATGGCACATGCAAGGGTATACTGTTCTTTTGAGGGGGGGGGCAAAGCTGAGTTACTGTTATGGCACAAACAAGCACAGAGTGTTCCCTCAGGGCAAGCAAAGGTGAGTTACTGCTAAGGCACAAACAAGGATATGTTGGTCTTGTTACTGTCCTTGTTTTGCATCCTGCCTGTTGTTTGATCTTGTGAGGGTATAAAGTAAAAAACTGCAATGTGTTTCATTACTTTCTAACTTCACTCTTTAATACTTTTCCATTACAAATGTATGTTGCTAAACTGAGGGCATGCAGTGATCATTAATACTTTGGAGAGGTACGACTGTATGAATCTTTGTTGCCTGAGGCCTACTACTTGCTAATGGACACATATAAGTCAAATGTCTCTGCTGTTACACATTAAGGGAATTTCTGTACAAATCTCCTACCTTTGACTTGCTTACTGTACCAAGTGATGAAATACAAGGATATTCCATAATATTAAGCAAGACACTCCAGGTTCTGGACTTACCTCATAAAAGCAGCAGTTGCCACAATGTTAGTTCAGAGCTGACTCTGTCTGATGCAAGCAGTACACAGGCAATACATGGGAAGGTAAAGGTTGTGAGAGTTCCCTGGCATCAATGTTACTATATTTATGTGAGTCGGGAGAAGGTTTTAGGCCCCTAGTTGATGAGTGAGTGTGCTATGCATTGTCTCTTAGCCAATACAAAGACATACTGAGCATGCCTACATCTGCCTAAACCCACAGCAGCTTGTGGTTCCCCCTCTGACACGATTGCAAACAGATGCAAAAAATAAGAACTTTAAATGAAGAACGCTAAAGAAAGGGAAACATAAATGCCATGCTGTCATACAGTCCTGTGACTGGAATATGATGGTGTGTCCTGTGATGTGTGTTGTACGTTTGGACTTGAAAATCATGTAAGAGACATGTCAGAAAGTAATTATACACATTGCATTGTCTTACTTCACAACCCCCACAAGAGCATCCACTATAATGTTGTGACATTTTGATGCTATCAGCCATGAAAGTGTCCAAGGCCAATATAAGTTAAATGTACAATGACCAGTTAAGCACTACAAATGCAGATATACTAAGCAGTAAGTTAGCTATGTACCCTGAGAATCAGATAGAAAGCCTTTGTCATCCTGAATGCAAAATTTCAAAAAAACAGGGATATGTCTCAGATATCATCACTCTCACAGGGTGTTGTGTGGTGGTCATTACAGAGAGAAATTACAAAGTAATGATACACATTGCAGTTTCTGATTTCACAACCCTTACAACTGCATTCACTATAAAATTGTGACATGTGGATGCTATCAACTCTCTAAATTTCGAAAGGCAATATAAGTTACAGGTAAAATGAACATTTCTACAACACCAATGCAGTTATAGTAAGCAATAAGTTAGCTATGAACCCTGAGCATCAGACACTGAATTTGTATCCTGAATCAGAAAGGTAGAACACAGGGATATGGTGCAGTTATCATCACTTGAACAGGGTGTTGTTTGGGGGGCCAGGGCACCTAGGCTTACACAAGAGGCTGGTGAGTGTATATGAGAATGAATGAGAAGAAGGCAGACAGTCAGACAAAAAAATGGTCAGTGAGACAAAATAAGTAACTGTTGTGTGTGTGTCTGTAGGGGTCCTCCAGGTAAAATTGCTGTGTGAGTCTGTGCATGAACAAAGCCAAGCTGGGTGCTAGCTCTCTACATCGTGGTGTGCTGTACAGGTGTGAGTTGTGCATAGTAGAGGTGGCAGTTCATTGTTGTCATCCCCAACCATGAGAACTGGCTCTGCCAGGAGTTTCACTGACACATTGAGGTCCAGGGCCATGCTCAGATGCAGTGCTGCTAACTAAATGTGACTGCTGTCTGCTGGATGAGCTCCCTTCACAGAAATACTCAGGACCATGACCCCATGGCCTGCCACATCTGAGTTTGGGAAGCACACTCACTGATAGAGCAGTGGAAGTACTGCCACTAAGGGAGCATGATCGAGCATGGCCACATTGGCTATCAGCAGATGTTGTGGCTGACCTCCTCCCACAAGGATGACATTCCCCAACGAGCACATGTTCCATTACAGACACTGCTCTTTCCATGACAGACAACCCTCGGTCCATCACAGGCACCCGTGTTCCAGTGTGTCATTCATCTGAGCCAGTGAATTGGCAACATGGTGGAAGCAGTTACATATGTCAGACTGAACCACATCCACAACCCTAAGCATTTGTCTGGAACACCTATAGGAACTTGCTTCTGCCTTCATGATGGCCCTAGACATGCATAGAGTGGAACAAGAAGTGACACCTGAACCAGGTGGAGGAAGGACAGTAGGCCCCCTCTGAGCTTCCCTATTAATCCTCCTGCATGGCACCTCAACCACACTTTGGCTATGGGCAGACTGAATTGGCACTGAAGCCACAGTAGCCACACTTCCCTGATCAATGTCCTCACCCTCCACCTGTCCAATATCTGTTGGCTCAGTAGACTGGGTAGGCATAGGCTTACTGGTTGTGTCTGATAGAAATGCAGGAGATAGAAGTATGTCAACCTTTGTATCAGATTCAACCTCTGCAACCATGACTATGTCTCAGTTTGGCCACCAATCATCATAGTCTGTTGATACACTGGCATCAGGTGGAACAGGGCCTACACTCCCATTATCAGACTCACCTGTGATAAAATACAAGACACACAAGAATACATTAATACTGGCACTACTATACTGCAATATATACTAACAATAATAGGGCTACCACTATTACAGACAGTACAACAATACATACAACAGGCCAGACATCAACAGCACACACTAAAATATTTCTTTAAATTGCTCAGCAGTGATGACATAAAATGTTTGGCTTACCATCTGCAAATGAGATTCTCCTCTGTAACCCAGATGGTCCTGGAAGAAGTTAAGCAGGAGGCAACAGAAACATCATCACAATTAACAGTAATACAGGGGTAATACTTTTACCCCTCTATATGTCCATTAACTATACTTTCAACAAGAATGTGGCTGACAACTCCAACCTAAGCTAATAGTTGCAGCAATCTTCACCCCCCCGCCCAAAAGTAAATTCTTGATTTCAGTTGTTTTACTATATAACAATATTCACCTGTTACACCTCACAGCAAGAGGTTGTCCAGTTCAATCCTTGACTGGGGTGCCTTCTGTGCGGAGTCTGCATGTCCTCCCTGTGGTCGTGTGGGTTTCATCCGAGGGCTACGGTTTCCTCCCACATCCCAAAAACATGCTGTAGGTGGATTGGATTCTTTAAATTAGCCCTAGGTGTGAGCCCGTCCATGTGTGTGCCTTCTGTGGAAGGTTGGGCGCCGGGCTGACAACTCGACACCATAAAACTCTACTGCCAATCATGAGCGGTCAGGTGATCCACTGTGGTGACCCCTAACCAGAAAAAGCTGAAAGAAGAAGAAGAAGTATTCAACCTGTTCAGATACCAAAGCCTACCTGGAAGGTCCTTCTGGGATGTGTTTGCTGTCTCTGAAACTGTTGCTCCAATATCCAGCACATACCGTACTGCATTCTCCTGGGAGCTGTCTAGATCCCTGATATTGGCCAGGAATCTTTATTGGGTGTTAGTGGCAGTTCTCTAGCAGGCCATTTTCTGGTAGCCACCTGATCACAGCCCACTGCAGCTGATCTCCACCATCTAGATGTGATCATGTCAGTGGCTCTGTGGCACACATGCTCATATATCCTACAGTGGCCAACCACAGCATTCAAGTCAGCTACTATCTGTTGCCATATTTGCTGCCATATTATAACATCTGGAGCATTTTTTCCAGGCCTCCTCTGAAAATGGGATCTGTCCCAATCAGATTTTTGAGGTAAACAAATGTTAAATAAATACATATTTGCAGCCTATGTGCCATATCTCCTTGTCTCCTTTCCAACAGAAAATCACCATGTTTCCTAAAGACATACACAATCACCTAGTTTTCAGCATTGGTGAAGGGGATTTCCAAAGATTGGCATGCCTGGGTGGCATACTCCTAGGTGTCCTAAAAGGCAACAGAAAGATAATACACATAAGTATCACATAACTACAAAATAACTGTTTACAGAACAAACAGAAAAGGTAGCCACTCACTATTACCCACTGGAGAAATATAAAACTGTCTAGGAATGTGAAATACGAACAACAGGCAGGATGCAAGACAAGGAGAGTAACAAGAGCAACATATCTTTGCTTGCACCATAACATTAGCTCACCTTTGTCCCCCCTGAAAAGAACAATGTACACTTGTTAATACCTTAACATTAACTCACCTTTGCTCTCCCCCCAAAAAGAACAGGGAAATGACACATTTTGCTAACAAACCCTCTTTGAACTGCTAACACACCATGCTATCAGGGGAATGGCCCATGAAACATTTGTACATATTTATTACACAGCATTCCATTTTCATGTATTGCTAATCATGTGTACCTCTGAAATGGCTTGACAAACATGCCCATTCTAACTAATGCATACAGATAAAAGTGTAAAAGCCTTTGCTTCAGAATTTACTTAAATACATTCCAGCATATGCAGCATTTAGCTGACAAAATGGAAGCATACCTTCTGAAGTTCAATACTCTTCTGTACAGATATATCCTGAAGAAATAGCATTTGTGCAGTATTCCCAACATAAGCAAGCCTCCTCACCATCAGCTTGCCTAGCTACACGGTTGCCTTTTTATATGGTGTAGATTCAGGGCTTTTAGCATGGTGAAGATGCAAATGAAGTATGAATTCATTAGAATTGCTGAATCCCAAACACATGGATCCATGTAGGAGATGTAAACATAGTGCAGGTGCTCCCTCGGTGTTTGTTGTTAATGAATTGCAACTGTTAATGATTACTGGTTGGGAGAAGACTGTGTGTCAGGTTAGATCCACAAATTGTTAGATGTAAGGTTGGAAATGTCTGAAGGTGCTTTGGAGGGAGAGTTCAAATCCAGATGAATGTAGACATATTTCATTTGAGTCATAATTTTCTTGTGTGTATGCCATACATTGATTTTCCTCATTTTTTCCTTATTTCCACTGCTTGCCCCCTTTTTTTCCTTTTCCTTTTCTGTCTTTGTCTAATATTGTTTGAGGGGGGCCAGTATTTGCACATTGCAGCACCAAGCACAATCACGAAAATTGAGGAAATTAATGCTGAGTTTGTATCTACCCATTTCACTTCTTTAAGCCATTCTTGTGTAAAGGTGCACATTGTACACTAACATGCAGCAACAGTGAATGGTGACAGTGTATTTATATGTATTTAAAAGGATTACATACAGTGGCAATGTATTTAAAAGTATTAACTACACATGTATTTGAACCCAGTATCATCTGGCCCCAGCAAGGAATGCATCAATACATTAACATATGCTGTAACAGAGTCAGTTAAGCAACAGGTGTATTTCATAGATTCAATACTAACTGTCATATTTTAGCAATGTGGCCCATATTTGCGCCCTGCTTACCTACATGCAAAAATATGTATCACACATACATATGCACTTTGCTATCTTTCGTGCAAACCCGCTGCTCACCGTGCTATGGAAATGTACGTATTATGCTGTATTATTGCTGTCTACTGTCTTTTCCATGTCTATGACATGATATTACATGTGGAAACATTACAAACTGAGGGCCCTATCTAACAATATGTCACATATTTAAAAGACATCCATCTGTTGCCACAACCCCCTAAGCACTGCAACCCTGGTGTCTCAATAGTTTTTCCACACAATTAACCTCAGTACAAAATGTAATATCAAATGTGTGCTATGCAATGCACATTAATCTCTTAACATTCAGAACTACAACTATTGACCCATATGTATAGAAAGACTTGTCTGCAAGGCTAGGGAAGGAATCAGCATGGACTATGTCAACAGGGACATAGGTGACCTACAGTGCACTTGACCCTACCCATTTTGCTTTAGTCAAGGGTACATCTTGTTTATTGAACCAAGTGGACTTCTTGGATACTGACCCACATACTTGGATGAGGGATAACACAACATACTATCTATGTTTACTTATCCAAGACCTATGACTCTATCCCCCATTCATGTGCCATAGTGAAGATCTTCCATGTTGGAATTAAGCCATACAGTAGTACAGTGATAGGCAACTGGTTCACTGACATAGAATGCACTCTCAAAGTTGGGGATTGCACCTCCACCAGTAGCCAGTTACCATTAGAATACCACATGAATCTGTGTTGGGCCCTCAATTGTTTGTAAAATACTTCCCTGAAGCACAGGCAATGGTATATGGCCTGTGTATTACTATGTCTGCAAATGACTGGTAACTGGACGCACTAAGAGTCCCCTAATGATGGTAACATTTTATGGAAGGGGCTGCCATACATAAATGATTAGTGCCAAATGGACTGAATCTTAAAGCATACAATAGCTCATTGACCACTTTGGCAATACCCCTGCTAATTATGATATACATAGCACCCCTCTAAGCTCAAACACTGTGTTGTGAGCCTTGGGAACACAAGTTGATAGCAATCTTCAATTTCATCACTATGTGTGCATAGTGGTGAAACACAAATTTTGCATTGCTCACATCATACATATACACATCACACCCAAGACCAGGATGGTCATACCTCTGCTGTACTCTACCCTTATCAGACCACTAATTGAGTACATTTCTCCCTTCTGTCTATATCTCACCAGACACCTGCAGCAATTGAAGAAAACACAGGGTTGTGCCTGGGAGACTCCAGAGACTCCAAACACGACATACATGGAAAGACTGAAAGACCTGTCAGCATACTCAGTATCATACAGACTGCTGAGAGGTGACCTATGTCTGCTGTATGGAGCAGTCTCAGATTCTGCCATACTGGAAATGCTGAACATCTGCAAATCAAATGGGACAAGGATAACTTGGCTCAGGGTTATCAACCAAGCCTGTGACATAAACAGAACATGCTGGGGAGACAGATATATCCCCCAATGACTTACAATCCTCAGTAATAGGCTCCTACTATGTACAAATCAGTACTCCTCAGTCACCCTTTGCAAGTGCACCCTTGACCACTGATTGGGTGATTGTAAAGTCACCTTTAGTGTAGCTCCTAGATCCCTCATGGACAGGACCAGTTGGTGCTGCTCCCAAAATCACTCTGCTAACAATGACCATCCAAATATGTTCAATAAGGGTACTTGAATTTTTACACAGCTAGGCTTCTAAACACCCTAAGGCCATTAGATTAGTAGCCCTCTATGTCCATATGAAGCTATGAGCCTATATAGGTCTCCCAACATTTTGTCTCCCACATGGCCTGCTGATGTCATCTACTATAAGTTCACCTACAGTCTTGCAAAAGTTACTCTTGTGCCATGGTGCTTGTGTTACATACTGTGTTCTGTAGTCTGTGTACTTAGATAGGTAGGGGTTCTGTTCTCATTACAGTCATCTGGGTCTGTGTTTGTCTGTGTCTAGCCAGAAGAGCAGGAGTGTGAATCCTACAGTTACCACACCAGTCCTGTGTATGATAGTATATTGATGCTTGCACATGCCTACACAACCATTTCATGCAGGCTTCACAACATCTTCTCTCCAGCATGCACTGCCACTGTCATCTGCTATAAGATGGCCCACAGCCTTGTAAGGTCAGACTTGTGCTGTCACATTTGCATAAAGTACTGAGTTATGTAGTCTATGTACTTAGGTAGGAAGTTCTGTTCTCACTATAGCCAACTGTGTGTGTGTGTGTGTGTGTGTGTGTGTGTGTGTGTGAGTGTGTGTGTGCATCTAACAAGAAGAGCAGAAATGTGTATCATATGGTTACCACTCTAATCCCATGAATTGGCCAGTATTGTGATGATTGTACATGCCTACAGACATATTTCATGCAGGCCTCCCAACTTCTTCGCTCCAACATGCACTGCTGATATCATCCACTATAAGTTGGCCTGCAGCTGTGTAAAAGTCAGCCTTTTGCCATGGTGCTTGCATAGAGTACTAAGTTCTGTGGTATGTGTACTTAGATAGGTAAGGATTCTGTTCTCGCTGCAGTCAAATGTGTGTGTCTAGCCAGAAGAGCAGAAGAGTGTATCATGCTGTTACTATTCCAATCCTATGAATTGACAGCATTTTGATACTTGCACATGCCTACAGATCCATTTCATGCAGGGCTCCAAACTTCTTCTCAAAAACAACATGCACTGGAGATATCACCCACTATAAGTTGGCCTGCAGCCGTGTAAAAGTCAGATGTGTTCTGTAGTGCTTGTGTAAATTATTGAGTTCTATAGACTAAGACAGAATATATGTGTGTGAATGAGAGGGAGGATAGAGAAATGGTGAGGATGCAGGGAGTAGAGGTGGCAAATGTGAATGAGTTTAAGTACTTGGGATCAACAGTCCAGAGTAATGGTGAGTGTGGAAGAGAGGTTAAGAAGAGAGTACAGGCAGGATGGAGTGGGTGGAGAAGAGTGTCAGGAGTGATTTGTGACAGACGAGTACCAGTAAGAGTGAAAGGGAAGGTCTACAAGAGGGTAGTGAGACCAGCTATTTTATATGGGTTGGAGACAGTGGCATTGACAAAAAGGCAGGAGTCAGAACTTGACGTGGCAGAGCTGACGAAGTTAAGATTTGCACTGGGTGTGACTAGGGTGGACAGGATTAGGAATAAGTGTATTAGAGGGTCAGCCCAGGTTGGAAGGTTTGGAGACAAAGCCAGAGAGGAAAGATTACGTTGGTTTGGACATATGTTGAAGAGGGATGCAGAGTATATTGGGAAAAAGATGCTAAGGATGAAGCTGCCAGGTAACAGGAAAAGAGGAAGGCCTAAGGTAAGGTTTATGGATGTGGTGAGAGAGGACATGCAGGTGGTTGG
Source organism: Protopterus annectens (assembly GCF_019279795.1). Classification (NCBI taxonomy): domain Eukaryota; kingdom Metazoa; phylum Chordata; order Ceratodontiformes; family Protopteridae; genus Protopterus; species Protopterus annectens. The sequence goes on from NC_056729.1 coordinate 844,537,070, forward strand.
TGTGACAGAGCAAGATGCAGAGGACAGGAAGAAATGGAAACAGTTGATCTGCTGTCATGACCCCTAACGGGAGCAGCCAAAAGAAGAAGAAGAAGAAGAAGAAGTCTGTATACTTAGATATATAGGGGTCCTGTTCTTACTGCAGTCAACTGGGTGTGTCTAGCTCTACATAGAAGAACAGAAGTGGGTATGCCACAGTTACTGCTCCAATACCAAAGATTGACAGTATTTGGATTCTTGCAGAAGCCTACACATCCATTTCATGCAGTCCACGCAACATCTTTTCTGCTACATAGCCTGCTGATGTCATTTATTATAAGTTCACTTGCAGTCTTATAAAAGTCAGACTTATGCCATTGTGCTGGTGTAAAGTATTTAGTTCTGTAGTTTGTATATCTTAGGTCAACTGTGTGTGTGTGTGTGTGTGTGTGTGTGTGTGTGTGTGTGTGTGTGTGTGTGTGTGTGTGTGTGTGTGTGTGTGTGTGTGTGCGAGCTGTTGCTTGACATTACAGAGAACATTTTACACCAGCATATAGGACACTGTTATATTCTCCTCAATAGACACTGCTGATGTCATCACCTATAAAGTGTTGTCTGAGACACCTCAACTCGCACTTGAGTTGTGGCATGTGCATAAAATACTGTGTTCTGTAGACTGTGTACTTAGAAAGGTAGTGTTCTATTCTTACTGTAGTCAAGTGTGTGTGTGTGTGTGTGTGTGTGTGTGTGTGTGTGTGTGTGTATGTGTGAGCTACTGCTTGATATTATAGAGGGCATTTTACACCAGCATGTGGGACACTGTTATATTATCTTCAGTAGACACTGCTGATGTTAACAGCTATATCAGATTTTTTGGATATGCACAGGGCAGTGTCAGAGACTGGGCTGGAGGGCAGGCAGAAGTCACCTCATCCTACACAATAAAGATTACAGTGACATGACTTTTAATCTAGACACATACATCATGGCATGGTTTGTAGGTCTTATGTTATCTTGCTAAGAAAGCCCTGTGGTCTCTCAAGCTGCTACGTGTCTGGTGAGGTACATGAAAAAGAGAGAATTATACTCTATTAGTGCTGTGATGAGGTTTGACTATAGTGCTTTTATACAGTTTTAAGATTTCGATATGATGGCATGCTTTATGATGTGCACAACATAGGCTTTCAATAGCAGTGTGACCACTTGGTCAAAGGTCAGATTGATGTCGACATGTATTCCCAGCTATTGCATCACTGGCTTTCTGCATAGGACTGTTGTCAGTGCTGTGATTTACATGGAATTCCACTTTTTAGACAGACATTACAAACACACATTTCAGCATTTATTTGTTGATCATGTGCCTTTGTCACCATTCAGTTGTACGTGTTAGCTCCTCCTGTACTGTTTTTATCACCATTGGTGCACTCAATGATTGCACACAATATGCAAGAATCAGCAAACTTGGTACACCAAAGGCCGTATACTTTAGCCTGAACTGTTAATAAATAAACATCAAATTGTGAAGGACCAAGCACAGTTCCCTGGGTTTTGCCAGTGGTGACAGCTCTACTGGTACAGGTTGATTCACCAACTTTCACATGATGTATTCTGTCAGTTAGCCAGTTGGTTACCCATCAACTGATGTAAGGATTAATTCCCAGCTTGGAGGTTTTCTCAATGATACCTTCATGGGGGATTGTGTCAAAACCCTAGGCTAGATCAAAATAGGCAGTATGCACTGTCTTACCTTCATCCAGGCCTATCACACAGAATCAATGGGCTGTAACAACTATGGCATGACTCAGCACATACTCTTTCCTGATATGGTTGAAAATACAGTTCATCGCACCCTATACATGGCCTATGTTCTCATACAAGGGTGTACATCAACATGCATCCAGCTGATGCATGCATGCATGTATAGTGATATCCTGTTTCTCTTTGACTGTGAGGTAGACTGACATGTCATCATGGATCTCTTCTACATGTACATTAGTAATATTCCCGGTGTGTGCAACAGACCTGTATGATTTGTTAATTTGTTTTTGTTAATGCAACATCAAGTCTGTTACATCTGATAGATGTCCTCAAAGAGGTCATCTAGGGCACACATGATGACAATAGTATCATCCTTTGTAACTTGACCAGGTCAAGGCATTTGACATAAATCCACACTGAGGTATTCAATCAACACTGTCATACATGACCATAAACATCTATATCACTAAATGGGTAGACCAGCGTATGACATACGTGTCATCTCACTGTGTTAAAATGTGTGATGTGACCTATATCTCAGGTCCAGTGATCAAGTTAGTACATCAGGGGTGTCTTCTAGACCCTTTCCTGCCCATTAGTAAAGTGATGGACATCGCAGATAACATATACACATGCTGTGACCAAACAGCTGCCTGAAGGACTACAGATTATGGGCAGTTATTGACTCCGACTGTGATATAAGTATCAGCACACACCAAAGATTGCTGCAACAGCCATGATACCACCTGCATTGACAAGAAATATGGATAGATTTGTTGAATCAGGAAGTAAATACACTACCCAAGTATAATGTGAACATCACACCCTATAATCAGACCAATAAGTATGTGACCCATGTCTTGGGGTAAATGGTAAGTGGTACTTCCACCAGCATATGCTCACAGTGTTGACTACTCCCTTCAGTGTAACTGGGTATGTGAAGAATATGCACATCAAATGCCATAATACCTTCAGGGTTTTCACCAATAACTGTGTAAAATGCACCCTCTTCATGTACGTTCCCACACATCTTCCAGTAATGTATAGCTGAAGTGTGCCACCTCTGTTGCAGTGTGCTATCACACAGCTTAGTGGCCATACCTAAGTATTATTTCTGTGGAATATTCATGACTGATGATACAGAACACCAATCAAGTTGTTACACCAGATGTATGTGTGATACCTGTTCTACTTATGCACACACTACATACATAGGTGTTTGACAACATTTGATATCCACCTGTGACAAAACATCCAAAAACATCATCAAAAACGTGGACCACTCTATAGGCACAACCAATTCCTTATCCCCTCCACAAAACAAACACTTGCCTCCACTTAACTAATGCCTTCTGTACTGTATGGCACCCCTCTACTTACCAACCTACAAACCATTCTAAAAGTCAAGCTTGAAACATGTTATAATAAAATTGCAAAATTTGCAACAAATTCCAAACACTTCTCCCATCACTGTACTTCTATTCAGTCCATAAAATGGCTAGAAACAAACTGCCCCAACTATCTGCAACATACAACTGCTTACAAGCTTATCTTTAAACCTTGTGATTGTCCCAACCTTAGTTGTATCTTGACTTTCTACCTCCCTAACAGGCCCCTTAGATCTGAGAATCAACTTCTAGAGGTTTGTAAGCCTAACCGGCCTCCTGGCCAACTTCCCCTATCTCACTTTATAGCCAAAAATTGGAAATTTCTACCATTAGCTATTAGAACTACCCAAGTTCTTGCCCATTTCAAAACTTCTCTACAGACATACCTATCTTCCATCTGGAATTGTACTCAGCCTTCCTTGAATACCTACTATAAATTATACATTTTTATACACACTGTGCCTACCTAAAATTCCTCCATGCCTCTGCAACTGCTGTTTGTCTGACCACTGAACTGCTAACTGGTTTTTAACTTTGTAATATAATTTATTTTGATAATTGTATATTGTATAGAATTCTGCTTTATTTTGAACTGAATTGCTAACCACTTTTTTAACTTTGTAATCTAATTTGTGTGTTAACTGTATATTACCATTGTATATAATTTTTGATTTATTGTACTGAGGAGCTTTTCTCCCAGGACCTCCACTGAAAATGGGTTCTGTATGGGCCAGTGGACTTTCCCAATTAACAAACCGCAAATAAATAAATTAACAGCATGTATATCATTTGTAAGAGTATGGATTTTAACACAAATATATATATATATATATATATATATATATATATATATTGTTTGTGTCTTTCAGCTTTTCCCAGTTAGGGGTCGCCACAGCGGAACTCCGGTCCGCTAATGATTGGTAGTGGATTTTTATGTACCGGGTTACCAGCCCTGACGCACAACCTTCAACGAAGGCACGCCCCATTCAAGTATGCCTCCACACAGAAGACGCTCTAGCTGAGAATCGAACGGGACGTCTTGCTATGAGGCGACAATGCTACAGCAGCACCACCACTGCAGTATATAATATATATATATATATATATATATATATATATATATATATATATATATATATATATATATTCATAGGTTCATAGGTAGGTACTAGGCTATCAGCCCTAGAGCCTATACAAGCCTAGCCAAAATGGTACCCTGGCTTTTGCCACCCAAGAAAATTATTTTCCTGTGCCCCTGTCGAGCAGAGCCTCAGACGTGATCCCCAGGGTGAATTTCCTATTTCTCATTCAATCATCAGGATTTTTCATAGGTTCATAGGTAGGTACTAGGCTATTGGCCCTAGGGCCCATATAAGCCTAGCCAAACAGTACTCTGGCTTTTGCCACCCAAGAAAATTATTTTACTGTGCCCCTGTCAAGCAGAGCCACAGAAGTGATCCCTGGGGTGGATTTCCTATCTCCCATCCAATCACCAAGATTTTTCTTGAAGAGTGCTAATGAGGAGCTTTGTTTGATATAGATAGGTAGTTTGTTCCAGAGTATGGGAAGTCTCTGGGACAGGAATCTATCCCTCCAGCATGTTCTGTTTATTGTGGTAAAAAGGTTTAGGTCCCTAGAGCATGTAGTTTGGAGGGATTGGGATTTCTTTAAGTGGAGCATGTCCAACAGCTCTTTGTTTGACATAGTTTTGTATGCTAGGCAGAGATTTCCTCTGAGTAGGTGATATGTGACAGAGTAAAGCTGGAGTTTTTTGAGACGGTCTGCATAGAGCATCTGTTTGAGGCCAGTAATCCTCTTTGTGAGGTATTTCTGTGGCCTTTCTAATTGTTGTAGATGTCTTGCAAGGTACATACCAAAAGGGGTGTTGTACTCTATAATGGGTCTAATGAGTGACAAGTAGAGGGGAACAATGACCTCTTTTTTCTTGTATGAGAAACCTTTTGTAATGAGGTGTGCCACATAGAAGGATTTCCTGACTACTGTGGCAATGTGATTATCAAAGGAGAGACTACTGTCCACCTGTGTCCCAATATCTCTTATCACACTTTTGGTGTTAAGTAGACAACCACCTATGTGGTAGCTCATGGGTACAGAGTTTTTACCAAAGGGGATGACAATGCACTTTTTGGCAGTGAGGTTGAGGCCATGACTTTGACACCAGGCATCTGTCTCAATGAGGCTCGTTTTTAGGATGTCCACATCATTAGGAGTTTCAATTATGACTCCTAGTTTGCAGTCATCTGCGAACTACATTAGCCAAAGACCTTCTGTGTTTGCCTGTACTTCAGAAAAGTAAATACCAAATAGGAGAGGACCCTGGACTGAATCCTGTGGTACTCCACTTGTCACTGGTCTGAAGTCAGATGCCTTTTACAAACCCGAACTGTTGGGGTCCAGACTTTGGAGATTACCAATGTCTTTGTTTATAAGTTTCATGATAATACATTCCATGGCCTTGTAGACCAGGCTCGTTAGGCAGTAGTTCCCGGGGTCCGTGGTGGCTCCCCCTTTGTAGAGTGGGATAACCATTGCTGTGCACCATTCAGTGGGCACAAAGCCTGAGGTGAGGCTATGATTGAACATGGTGCTTAGGTGGAGTGCCAGTTCATTCTGTAGTTCATGTAGAACACAGCCAGGGATGTTGTCAGGTCCCATGGATGCTGTGTTCTTGGCTTTGGAGAGTGTGGTTTTTACCTGTGGAGCCATGATTACAGGAACTTTGCATTCTTCCAGTATAGAGATGGGCCTTTTAGGGGATGAGCAGGGGTAAAGTTAGCACTGAACCTATCTGCCAGGATGTTGGCAATATCAGTTGGTTCTGAATATTTAATGCCATTGTGTTGTAACTCAGAGCAGATCTGAGTGTTGCCATTGAGATTCTTGACATAGCTATAGAATGCTTTGTGGTTGTCTTTAGAATCAGTGGCAATTTTGTTTTCATAACTAGCTTTTGAGGATTTTATGAAGGATCTCAGCTTCTTGCTGAGGCTGACCAGGGAGTTCTTCCAGTCAATGAATTTTACTCTTTTTTGCAACAATTTCTTTCTTCTGTTGTAGAGTTTGTTTATAGCAGGGGACCACCAGATTGGCTTCCTTTTTTTGGAGGATAGCATCTTGGTTCTGTTAAGGATAGCATGATCCATGCACTCGTGTAAGTGGTTATAAAGTGCATTTGTGTAGGATTCAGCAGTCGTACCTCTATTGTCCATCTGCGTGGGTATCGTGAAGTTTGCCACTTCTGTCTTACGCTGGTTTCCCTAATGGGGGGTGGGAGCAGGATGCAGATGTCTAGGCTGATTAGCTTGTGGTCGGATCTGACCAACAAGGAATTGACCTCTGGTGTGGAACACCAGTCGCCCATGTTGGTAATGACCAGGTCTAAGATATTGCTGTCCCTGGTGGGGGTGTGGATAAGCTGATCCAAGGAGCTGGAATTTATGAATTCCAGAAAACATTGAGCAAAAGAGATGGTACATGAGTAGTTTTCCCAGTTAATGGTGGGGTAGTTGAAATCACCCATTATTAGGGTGTTTGGTTGTACCCTAATATTTTCCAGTGTATCAAGAAATGAGGAGTGGGAATCCTGGGGCATGGTGGGGGATCTGTAGCAAGTTACAATTTGGATTGTGGTCTTGCCCAGAGTTAGTTGCACTTGGATAATCTCAGATGCATTATGCTGAGCAACTAGCTTGGAGGTGTGGTTATCCTTAATGAATATGGACACGCCTCCACCTTTAGTGTTTCGGTCCAGGTTAGGTGGCCAAAAGGTGTGGCATATGTTATGTCGGAGGTATAGGATTAGTGCTGGTATTATTCTTATATTGTCCATGATTGTGGTTGGATCTTGCAATGTTTTCCATGATCCTTTACCTGTGGCTACCTTGCTGGAGATCTCTGCTGAGAGTACACTCATATTCAGCATATTAGCATATTAGTTTGCATAGTTTCACAATATGCACCATACCCCAATTGCATGTCAGATCCTTGATAGATGTCTTCTGCATTATTCATGTAAGGGTGCTTATCTCACACAGACATCCTCATTATTATGTCACCTTGTGTCACAGTCACAAGCAACTCATTTTCACTGTACAGTCTGCACTGTACCATATAGATATGTGCTTGGTGTTGCTGCTGCAACCATCTTCCATTGACATGCCATCCTCTGTTATACATGAGGGAGTTTCACCTGTTCTTTTTCTCTGTGTTCATTCCTTCACTTCATCTGTGTGTCCCTATTCAATGCAAGCACTTCCACTGACTGATCATTTTACATGGTAGTCCATGTCCTGTTACAGATAATTAACACAGCTTCAGTACAGAATGGTAGGAATGGGAAATCACAGATCTACTTATAATGTTCGAAATCCCACTTACCTGAATTCTTAACACTGAGATGATATCACCAAAACCGCATTTCAATGAACACTCAGATGACCGACTTAACACTCCAGGTAAGTAACCACTTAGCCACCATGGTGAACTTTGCCCATTTCCCCACTGTAGTGTGATCTCGCAGTTGGTATATTTAGTTAGTGGGGTGTGAAAGCACAGCCCCCCACATGGATGGGCTTAATTTGGTTAGTTTTTATTTTGTTTTGTGGTGTGGCCGAATGGTTACTTACATGAAGTTTTAAGTCGGTCATCTGAGTGTTCATTGAAATGCGGTCTTGGCGATGTCATTTTGGTGTTAAGAAAGTTGGGTAAGTAGAATTTTGATAATTAAAAGTAGACCCAAAATCTTATATACTGTCCTGATTTGTGCTGGATGCCCAGTTTTTTGTCTCATATGTGTGATCTTTTCCTCATAAAATTTTTGTTTTCTGGCAAGTCATTGTCATGTCATTGTGGAGTGAAGTCAGAAAGTGTTGACTGACATTTGAGTTTCAAACATCATACTCTTCAGAAAGTTCAACTTTCTAAGTTTGGAAGTGCAATATTAAAAATCATTCCCTATTTTGGGGCCTTTATCCACCTATTATGTATGCATTTGCCCACATATCTTGCTCAAAGAGGATGACAGGCATGTTTGAGTTTCATTCTACCACATTTCTATGTGACATCTATGGCAAATATGGCTGTATTTCTGTTGAAATTTCCCAGCATTATGTTGGCCTTTGTGGCGATGTGTTGCATTAACAGATTCACTGCTATCTGTGAAATCCTGGTGGTCACTGTGGCATTCTGTGCAAATCCACAGACTCTAGGTGCTCTGCTTTAAACAGAATTGTATCTCCATTCACTTACACAGTTTCCTGTGCCAGCCATGAAACCTAACTTAGGTGCGGCACATCATTAATCTGTCTTGCACACTACCACTCACTGCACACTGACACACAAGCATGTAAGCTCTAATGTTGTCCATGATTGTGGTTGGTTCTTGCAATGTTTTCCACAGAGCGTATTTAATTCTGGGGATCATCCTTAAAGTCATATAGGACTTATCACATTATATAACTTATTTTTTTGAACTCAGTGAGCAGTGTACATGTCAAAGTATATTTGCACAGCTTTCATTCGAACATTTATCTGCAGGAGCACCAGCTTATTTTTCATAGTATTTCTTTAAGAGCTTGTCTCTTTAACGTAAATTCAAATGTTTTAACTGTTTTAACTGTTTCATGTTACATTTGGATTAAATATACTGCTGAATTACAGAATCCAAATTTACAGTGATGAAACCTTCATCAAAACTGGACTGTCTTTTAGATGTGTTTTGTGTCATATATCATATCATTATCATCAAAGCTGTATCACATCATGTAGATGCTGAAATCCTTGTCAATTTTACCTGGCTTATCAACACTCACTCATTTTTCACCAAAATACTTATTTATACTCTCTTTAAATAAAGTTAACATTTTTAATCAGCTTAAATTTTCCATGTTAAATAATTTAATTCTCCAACTAAATTTATGTGGCAAAAAATGCTGCACCTCTAGTTTCCTGCTAAAAGTTGTAATTAATTTATTTGTTTTTGCCTTATACATTTTGCAAGTGCTAGACAATCCAATAGGAAATTTTCTGTGCGCAGCCTTTTATAAATCATTCTCCTCAAATATATATATGTCAAGATAAATAGAATGAGCTTCTTTTAACTATTCATTATTCCCTCTAGTTTTTTTTTAGCTGTCAATTTATTGCCATGTTCCAATTTCATAATTAGAGCAATCAGCATAAAAGTTAAACTTATACCCTCTTCCTATACTAAGATGTCTAAATAAATTGGTGCTATCAATGTACAAACAAAAATTACATGATCTACATCTACAAGTCCCTACACATTGTGTACGCTGAGCTACAGCAGAACTATTTGTATGAATCTTATTGCATTACATATGCTTCAGCAGTTTCTTGTTCTGAAAACAAAACCTAGGTTTAGATCCAACTATCCCTTTAGTTCTATCATCAGCTGTAAGTATAGATGAAGTCTTCCTAAACACATCACAAATAACATTGACATCAGACAAAAATGAGAGAGAGATACCAACATTATGAGGCACACTCTTCATATGGTCTTCTCCAGAAGCTTCGATCTTACCACAAAATTACATTTTACCCAGTGCTCCTACCAAAATTCTTGAAATTTAAATACTGCTCTAACTCAGTATTCAAGTAGCCCCTAAATTCCAAATCACCCTTGAGTTCTACAATATCTCTGAAAATCAGCATCAGCACAATTAAGTCTGGACAGTCTATATCCTTGCCCTTTCATAATATTTTGCTATGCATATGTAGGTGCATACTTCTCTTCTCTAAAAGATGGTTTCTTTTACATACCTTCTGCAAGCATTGCAAGGTAAAATTCCCATCAAGACTCTTTGAGATATGCACATCTAAAAAATCTATTTCATGAGAAGAGCAGTTCATAATGAGCTACAAAAAGTAGTTGATGAATTCATATACTTATTAAATGTCACTAACTCATCAAATGAGCCTCTCCACATGAAAAACATATGATCAAAAAGCATTTTTAATAACCAATAAACCGAGAGAATGGCCTCCCCGTCAGTGACTGTGTTGTCGCCCACTGGGCTGTAACCATATTTGCTTAGCTATTAGCACAGGGTGTGCCCATAGCTATGCCTAACTTCTGCCAATAGTGTTGTTCTACAAAAATAAAAACATTGTTCTCGAGAACTAATTCTATGAATATACATATTAAACTTGTCTGCCCGGGAGAATATTCACTATTATTAGTAAGGTCAATTTTAATATATTCCAAACCTATATGGTTTGGAATCACAGTGAAAGGGAGGAGACATGTGTTGCAGCCATCAACACTTTTTGACCTAAAAATATAGATTGTATGATTTCAAAGAAAGTTTGCAAAAGTGTTTTATGTCTCTAACAGTGGTAGCATTATCTAAGATATGGCTCAACATTCTCTCAATATAAATCAAAATAGATTCAGTATACCACCCTATACCAGAGAGAATAGGTCTCATGGGGGTGGGGTGGGGTGTGGTCAGTTCTTTATAGACTTTGGGTGGTCTATAGATGACTTGTACAACTGGTTATTCAATTAATAAAAACTATATAAATCTTGTGCTATGTACCTGCTCATAAAACAGTCATACAAATCATTGTGCAATTTTATAATCATGTTATCTACATCAGTGATTTGAATAACAACGTAAGTAGAATGTCTGATAAACGTGCATGCATACTATTCACATAAAAGGCAAGGTCCATTATCACGATAGCCCACCCTTTGTCAGCGGGCAGAATAACTAAATCAATAGTCTTGTAACAGTTTTGTGTCTAAAAACTCTTCATTTGTTTGTACCTGAATTATTCATAGCTTGTAACAGGTCCACTTCACAAACTCTGGAGAAAGTCTCTAGTAAAGGACATAATGGAGGAGTAAAAGCACTGGGCTTCTTCAGCATATTCACAGGCATTGCATTACAAAATAATAATTTAGGCATCATATTTCTTACAGAAGATTTCAAGTCCAAGTCAACATCATGAAAATCTCCTCTTTTTGAGGGAATAAATGAAAGGCCTCTCTCAAGAAGAGATAGCTGCTGGGAGGTCAGTTCAACTGAAGAAATATTCCACACGAAAGAGCTCTTGCTTGATCCCATAGCCATTTGATTGTTGGATTTGTCTTTATATCCAGAGATGGCTTGTGCTGTTTTCTCCCTTGACTATGTGAACGTCTTGTTCGGGAGGTATCCCTGATAGGCAATGGAAGTGATGGAAAAACTGATAAGACATGTAATAAAGGTGGTGCTGTCATCTTCCTATGAACATGTGCTGTAGCTGGTTGTAATGCAGCTCTGGGCATATAATTCAAAACAGTTGCAGTTTCATCCATATTAACAATATTTTCTGAAATGTTAAAAACTGCTAAGAGTATAGTCGCAGTGCTTTTACCTTCCAGCTCAATGGGAGTATCTGTCTCACACTTAGAAGATGAAATGGTGAGCACTTTCAGCCAGGAAAAACATACCCTGTATGAAAATCTGACAGATCTCAGTCAAGCTTTTCTTTTTCTGCATCACCATCTTAGTTTCATAAGCGGAGACATCCTTAGTAACATCATCAAGCATCACATATAATGGTCCAAATGGAAAGTAATCCTGTATTCTTCAATACTACATTAACTACATATACTAGTGACTCCTCTGATATTCTAAAGAAATCAGTGAACAGCTTCATATAATTGATGCTCAAATCTAAGTCCAACTTTTTCCACTTGGTTAACAGTTCAGAGTACAGCTTACCTTACATTGACATTTTAATAATTCTTACTTCATGAGGCACACCATTAAAATGTATATAGGCTTCAAAATGCAAATGTTGCCAGTGAAGCCTCTAAAGTTTAAACAGATTACTCTCCAATTCCTTGCATAACAAACAAAATGCTTGTGTATTATAGCTTGGAGAGTCCACACTCGTATCCTTCTCATTAACATTACAAAGCAGTAATGGATTACCTTTCACTCTCAAAATCTTAGAAACACGCTTGTGCCTCTGGGGAAGACCATACAAAGAATATGCATCATAATGTTGGTATCTCTCTCTCATTTTCATCTGATGTCAATGTTATTTGTGATGCTTTTATGAAGAATTGGTCAGTCTTTACAGCTGGTGAAGGAATAAAAGGGATATTTGGATCTAAACCTAGGTTTTGTTTTCAGAACAAGAAATCGCTGAAGTGTATGTTACATACACAAGATATAGGGACTTTTAGTTGTAGATCATGTTATTTTTGTTTGCACATTGATAACACTAACATATTTAGACATTGTCCTATAGGTAGAGAGTATTAGTTTGACTTTTATGCTGATTGCTCTACTCGTGACCTAGTGTATTTAGCTAGGTGTAAAATCTGCCCATCATTCTATATAGGCAAAATGAACCGCTCTCTTGAAGAGCGGATGCATGAGCATATATATGAGATTAGAAAAGTGGACTAAAAGAATATAGTTGCAAAGCATTTTAGAATGAATGGCCATACATGCTCTTTTGCTTTTTTGGATATACAGCTGTTGACTAGTGGTTTGAGAATGGGTGATATAAGGAATAATACTGAACTGTCAGAAATCAGGTGGATTTTATTGTTGCAAGCAGATAAAGGCTATAGGTTGAATGAAGCTATCTCTTTAAAACCATACTTAAAATCATGTGCACTGTTTATGTAGATTCATTGGATATTTTGTAATTTTAACTGTGTATTTTAATGTTTTTATGTCTAAAAGGTTTTAATGATCTGAAGAAGTGCCCGTAGTGGCATGAAAACACTTATCAATTAAACAACGATTTATCACTGTTCAGTGGTGTTATGTTGTTCTCTTTTGGTGCTCTGTTATTTTTATCAACTTTATTCTTATTTTTATTGTTAACAGCCTTATTTTTGCAATAGGCAGATCTTAAAAAGCATGTTCATTGCGAAAGTGCTGGAACATGCATATTATAAGTTAAAACACATGCTGAGTCAATGGAGTTAAATAAAATAAAATAAAATAAAATAAATAAAACCAGACACAACTGCAGTGAAAATAATTACATTGTATAGTTGTTTTAAAGTTGTAAATATATGCTTAAGTGGATTTTTAATACAATGGTTGAGTTTCTCATGATAACATGTATTTTATTAATGCTTAATTAAAGCCTATGAACAAAAAGTGCTGTCACTCTAGAGTGGGGCGAATTGCTAAGGTATCCACCTAAAAGGGGTTGCCACATCACCCTTTGACATGCCCCTGGGCATACACCTCCCCACTATCACAAAGACATGCCCACACAATTGTATCTAAAAATGCCAAATTGCCATAGCTTGTCATTAACCTCACAGGCTGAGCTGCCTTGTTGAAGAATAATAAAGATTGTCTATGTATCTACAAGTGGCTTATGGTGAATCTTTTAATTGAAAAATACTCCATGGGACTGCTCAGACATTAACCCTAAAATGGCACCTCGATCCAAAAGAAAACTACTGCAAATTTTGCTGGGAAGTTCTTTGGAGACAAACAATGAAAGAATAATAATCTTAAAATATCAGTGAAGAATATAGCAATATACAAATTTTTTTATAATATCCTTGAAATATCACTAATCTCTGAAAGTTAATGGTTATCTTTAAACTTATCGAATAATATTCAACATATCCAATCTGACGGTGAGCATTACCAGTACGACAAATAAACTCCAATATTGGAAGTTATTTATTTACCTTAGGCCTTCTGTCTAAGGTAATTTCACTGTTTATGGTTTTACCCCAGCTATGCTATTATCCATCCAGTGGGTACTTTAAGCCTGCTGATAACTGCCACAGAGGTAGTTAAAATCAGGTGAATCTGAACTTATGTCACAAACAATTTTTAAATCCATGGATCTTGTGTTTCTGATATTGTTTATTTTGTGGATGAGGGAAAGCTCCATCGGAGCTGTATCCAAGTATGCTGGATCCAGGCATAGAACACTACTCAGTATGCTATATAGAGAAATATAGGACAGTGTATTTATACTGTGGATTTTCCTAGTAAGGATCCTTTGTGGGTATTCCAACCATTACATATGTTTGGTCACATACTTGCAGAATGGAACATTATACTCAATGACTGGTCTGATAACCAAATAAAGTGGCACTATGACTTCCTTGGACCTGGATGTCATGCCCTTACTCATAAATTGAGTGACATAGAATGATGTTATTACTGCCTTGGCAGATGTTGGTTAAATGCCAGATTACTGTCTATATATATTTCCAGATCCCTGACTACCAAGTCAACTCTTAGGGGTCTTTTATTAATGGAGTAATGGACATGGGTGGCAGTTTTCCCAAAATGCACTATAATGCATTTGTTGGCATTGAGTGTTATTCACTCTTGTAAGATGTTTGTATTATGGGAGGGATCAATGAGAGCTCCCAGACTGTAGTCATCTGCAAACCTGCTCAGTCAAAGGTCTTTGGCATTAGCCTTTACTTCTGAGAAGTAAATGCCAAATAGGAGGCTTCCAGCATGGAGCCCTGAGATACCCTACTGATGAGCATTATCTTAATGGAGGTGGTTTCACCAGTCCTGGCTTCCTGGGTCCTGTCTGTGAGGCACCTGGCAATTCAGCGAGTTATGTAGGGATTTATGCCCAATATAAAAAGTCTGGAATTATTGACTGATTTTAACCCTTAGTGATGTACCAGCAAATTAAGTGCTCTAAGAGATACAGCGCAGCACTATATATGGCACAATCTGAGATTATAAGGAGTCATGGGGGGGGTGTAGTTCTAATGCCTTACATTCTGTGATTTTTTTTTTCATTCATTTGCTCACAATGAGACATCTGAGGTGCATTTATTCAACAGAGCAGATGTAACTGCTTGATATGTGTGTGTGTGTGTGTGTGTGTGTGTGTGTGTGTGTGTGTGTGTGTGTGTGTGTGTGTGCTTGTGCGTGTGCGTGTGTGTGTGTGTGTGTGTGTATGTGTGTGTGTGTGTGTGTGTGTGTGTGTGTGTGTGTGTGTGTGTGTGTATTTGTGTGTGTGTGTTGTGTGTGTGCATGTGTGTTTATGTCTGTACGTCTGTGTTTCCATGTATATATGTTTGTTAGTCTTTCTGTCTGTCTGTGCACCTGTAATGTCAAAATTGAATGCTACAAAATGACTTTTTTGTAAACAAAACTGTCTTTCAGCTTCAGGGGTCGCCACAGTGGAACTCCGGTCCACTAATGATTGGCAGTGAATTTTTATGGTGTCGAGTTGCCAGCCCAGCCTTCAAAGAAGGCACACCCAAATATGCATGCACCTACATGCATATCTTTTAAATTCACTCGACTGTGGGGAGGACATGCAGACTCAGCACAGAAGGAGCTCCAGCAGAAAATCAAACCGGGGAACCTCTTGCAGTGAGGCGACAACACTAACTGTTACACCACCGCGGCCTCTACTTTCTTGTAAACAAATATATTCTATTCAGACAATATCAGAAGTTCAATGCATACATAACAACAAAATAAAACTGCAATGCTTCAGTATTTTAATATGAGCATGTCTATCAAGACAAGCTCAATTAAAAGCTATATGGGTCTGCAGCGAGTTCTAGCTTAGACTATTTTAGAAAGATCTGCAACCTGTGCATATCTGGAAAGATCAGGGACCCACAATCTTCCATGCATTTTGTCTGACATGAGTTTTTTTCCCAGTCAATTTGGGGTGTTTGTTATCACAAATATAATTAAAAATATTTTTGAAGTCACTGGGTGAGAGGGTGAAATGCCAGTTTACGTGCAGATGTCACCAAGCATAAATATTTGGAAAGTATCAACATTTAAAATCACAGCAATTTTCACAAGAAATTTTAAGTTTTGCCTGAACCTTGTACTGTACTGCATTGGTGCTGGCTATGCTTTGTCAACAGTTTAAGACTGAGGGAAGACATACTGGTAAATGATGGTTAGTTTTTATTCATAGATATTCTTGTGTAGGACTCCATTGAATGTTTTGCCAACTTAAAGTGTATTTTTTTAACTCATTCAATCCTATAGTGCTGTTTTATTAATGCTTTCAGTTAACAGCCATGGGTTTTTATGGCATACAGATCTTTTTTGGGAGGAATGGCTTTTTTAAGTAAGTTACTTACCAGCCATAATAGGCAGCATTAGAAAGGACAAGGATTTATTAACAAGTTGACACTAAGATTGTTAACCTAGGATGTCCTGCAGTAGTTAGATTAATCACTGTTTGCCATTTATTATTCATATTTTCATATTTATGTTCATATTTCCAGAACAGGGAAATACACATGCTGTTGCGTATGGTATGAAATACCATGGTGGGAGTCAGGAAATTTGTAGTCTGTCTCAATTTATATTACACTATACTGGATTTATTGGTAGTCATGTGTTAGTAATTATGAAAATAGACAATAGTTCTGTATGAACTTAATACTTCAAATGTCAAATGACTAACAAATCATTGCATGACATCAGGTGAAACCTTAGATTTTACTGAAAGGAAGCTGCCTTGATATTTGCACTATAAGTTCCTCATCTTGAGGGACATTCGATGTTATTTATATTGTTCATTATACAATCAAGCATATGTTTTCATATTTCTTTAAATATCCCATTAAACATTAACTCAGTGAAGAAATTCTTGCTGTCATGTGAAAGCGTATGCTTGGTTAACAGAGGTGCTCTAACAGTATATGTCTAGGCTATACAATTTTCAAGATATGACACTTATTTTTGAAAATTTAGCAACACATATAATTTTGTGTTTGTGTGCATTATAATATAATAAAGTATTTATGGAAAGACTATGAATGCTCTGACTATTATCACTATAAAGTATAAGTCCTACTGATAACATTGCTATCTGTACTGTTTTAATAGCTTTTATTGTTCACAAAAT
>NC_056729.1:844561575-844631575 GCF_019279795.1 Protopterus annectens
AAAAAAAAATGCACAATAATGGACCTATGAGACTATATGAAAGTAGTGCACAACTAGCAGTTAACCATGAAAAGGAACAGTAGCAATAATCTTAGCTCATAGCATATCAGAGACCCTATGGGTGAGTGTTTAATGTAAAAAAGCAGCAGGGACCCAGAGACAACACTGACAGAGTATGCCACTTTAGAAACAATTTAAAGGCACCCATCTCGAAAACGTTGTACATGTCTCGACATCTCATATGCACTTGCCTAGGGTTTAAATGAAACACAGGTGATTCATAGAACTGCAACAGATATGGTGTGAAAGCCTCACCAGTTATTTTTGAAATACAGTTGGCAGGAATTAATATGTACATTTTAATTTTATAATTTGTTTAATATTTGTTTACAAGGAAAGTCTGACATGGAATGAAGCCAATTTTCAGAGGAGGCCCTGGGAGAAAGACTCATAGGTTCATAGTTTTATAGGTTGGTACGAGGCTATCAGCCCTAGGGCATATACAAGCCTAGCTATAACAATTCCCTGGATATTTCTTTTCACAATATTTACTTCCCTGGACCCCTGTCTAGCAGGGCGACTGACATGATCCTCGGGGTGAATTTCCTATCTCCCATCCAATCGTCAAGGTTCCTTTTGAAGAGGGCCAAGGAGGCGCTCTGCTTGACATGTATGGGCAGTCTATTCCAGTGTATGGGGAGTCTCTGGGTCAGAAACCTATCAATCCAGCATATTTTGTTCATTGTAATGACAAGGATTAGATCCCTGGAGTGTGTGGCTCTGACGGATTGGGATTTCTTTAAGTGGAGCATGTCCAACAGCTCAGGTTTTGTCATGGCCTTATATGTTAAGCAGAGATCACCTCTGAGTAGACGATATGCCACAGAGTATAGCTGGAGATTTTTTAGATGGTCAGCATAGGGCATCTGCTTTAGGCCTGTGATTCTTTTAGTGAGGTATTTCTGCGCCTTTACAGCTGTTGCAGATGTCTTGTGAGATACATACCAAACCGGGCATTGTACTCTATAATGGGTCTAATGAGGGATGAGTACAGTGGGACAATGACCTCCTTTTTTCTGGATGAAAAGCCCTTAGTGATGAGGTCTGCCACATAGAAGGATTTCCTGACTGTTGTGGTGATGTGGTTATTGAAGGTGAAACCACTGTCCACCTGTGTCCCTAAGTCTCTCATCACACTTTCGGTGTTTAGTATACTGCCACCTATGTGGTAATTCATGGGTACATGTTTTTTCCCAAAGGGGATAACTATACATTTCTTGGCATTAAGCTTGAGCCCATGGCTCTGGCACCAAGCATCTGTTTCTGTAAGGCCCTTTTGTGGAATATCCACATCATTTGGGGATTCAATAATGGCTCCCAGTTTGCAGTCATCTGCGAACTTTGTTAGCCAGTGTCCCTTAGTGTTGGTCTGTACTTCAGAGAAGTAGATGCCAAACAAGAGCGGTCCCAGGACTGAACCCTGAGGTAATCCACTTGTCACTTGTCTGGAGCTGGATTTGGAGTTGGCTACTTTTACAGTCTGGGTTCTGTCTGTAAGCCAGTTGGCAACCCATCGAGTGATGTAGGGATTTACGCCCAGATTAGTAAGTTTATCTATGATTCCAGAGTGGGGGATGGTGTTGAAGGCCTTGGCGAGGTCCAGATAGGCTGTGTGGACTGCCTTACCCTCGTCCACAGCTCTGGAGGCTGATTTGAAGAAGTCAATCAGGTTCAGGAGGCAAGATCGGCCTTTCACGAACCCAAACTGGATGGGGGCTAGTGTTTGAAGGTTGCCATTGTCTTTGTTTATAAGTTCCATGATAATGCGTTCCATGCCCTTGCAGATCAGGCTCATCAGACTGATGGGACGGTAGTTCCTGGGATCCAAGGTGGATCCCCCTTTGTGGAGTGGAATAACTGTAGCTGTGTGCCACTCAGTGGGCATGAAGCCTGAGGTGAGGCTATGATTAAGCATGACACTTAGGTGAGGTGACAGTTCATTTTGTAGTTCATGTAGTACACAGCCCAGGATGTCATCTGGTCCCATGGATACTGTATTCTTAGCTTTGGAGAGTGTGGTTTCTACTTGTGTGGCCGTGATTACCAGAATTTGGCAATATTTTGGTATTGAGATGGGCCCTTTAGGGGGTGAGATGGGGGTGAAGCTGGCACTAAATCGATCTGCTAGGATATTGGCAATATCCTTGGGATCAGTATATTTAATGCCATACTGTTGTAGCTCAGAGCAGATCTGAGCATTGCCATTTAGATTCTTGACATAACTATAGAACGCCTTGTGGTTGTCTTTGTTATCTTTGACAATTTTATTTTCGTAACTAGCTTTGGAGGATTTTATGAGGGATTCTTACTGAGGGAGCTTTTTGCATCCTGGGACTTTTTTCTTCTTTTCTGCAACAGTTTCTTCCTTCTGTTGTATAGTTTGTTTATGGCAGGGGACCACCAGATTGGCTTCCTTTTTTTTGGAGGAGAGCATCTTGTTTCTATTTGGGATGACACGATTCAGGCAAGAGTGGATGCGCTCGTACAGTGCCTTAGTGTAGGATTCAGCAGTCGGACTTTCAGCTCCTGTCTGCATGGGTGTCATGAAGTTTGTCACTTCTGACTTGAGTAACATGAAACTGGCTTTGGAGAAGTTTTTTTTACAGAGGTTTCCTTACTGGGGGGTGGTGGTATCTATCTCCCATGTTGGTAATGACCAGGTCTAGGATATTGGATCCCCAGGTGGGACAATGGATTAGTTGATCCAGGGCATTGGAATTTATGAATTCCAAGAACTGTTGGGAAAAGGTGCTGGTACCCGAGTAGTTTTCCCAGGTAATGGCAGGGTAGTTGAAATCACCCAGTATTAAGGTGTTTGGTTGTATCTTAATATTTTCCAGTATGTTTAGAGAAGCTTTGGAGAAGTTTTTTTTACAGAGGTTTCCTTACTGGGGGGTGGTGGTATCTATCTCCCATGTTGGTAATGACCAGGTCTAGGATATTGGATCCCCAGGTGGGACAATGGATTAGTTGATCCAGGGCATTGGAATTTATGAATTCCAAGAACTGTTGGGAAAAGGTGCTGGTACCCGAGTAGTTTTCCCAGGTAATAGCAGGGTAGTTGAAATCACCCAGTATTAAGGTGTTTGGTTGTATCTTAATATTTTCCAGTATGTTTAGAAAGGTGTAGTGAGAATCTTGGGGCATGGAGGGGGATCTGTAGCAAGCGACAATTTCTATTGCAGTCTTACCTAGTGTTAGTTGCACCTGGAGAATTTCAGATGCATTGTGTTGAGCAACTAGCCTGGAGGTGTGAATATCCTTGGTGAATGTGGATACTCATCCACCTTTAGTGTTTTGTCTTGGCTTGGTGTCCAAAAAGTGTGGTAAGAGTTGTAGCCTGGTATTGCAGGGGTGCTATCTGGAGCCTTGAACCAGATCTTAGTTACTGCACAGATATCGATGTTCTCCATTTTTAGGAGTGCCTCAAGAGAGTGCATTTTGAGGTTTAGACTTTTAGCATTGAGTAGCATCACCTTCAGATTTTGCATGCTTGTATCTGTTATGGTGGTGGTTTTGTCCTTTGAACCTTGCCTAAAAAGGCACTATAGGGGTGATAAGAGCTTTAGCTAGTAACCTGAATCCCAGGTGCAGACCATCTCTGGCAAAGCATCGTGGTTTGTCCATCATGTCGTCCCAGACAGATAGATACTGGATCCCCTTTGAATGACACCAGAAGCATAGCCAATCGTTGAAGTCAATCATTTTGTCCTTATACTGTGGTATCATTCTGGGTGAAGGCAGGATGCTACTCAGGGCTAGGGTCATTCCTGCCTGGGCCACATGATCCGAGAACTCCTCCATGTCTCTTTTCATGTAGTCCAGGGAGGTACATCTCAAGTCATTCACTCCAACATGGACAATGACAGAGTTGTATTTGTACTTGTTGTGGAGTGACTTGAGTACATACTATATGTGGCGGATCCTGGCACCTGTCAGGCAGCTGACAGTAATTTTCTCCTTGTTCAGCCTGGTGAGTGGGACATCAGTGTGCCTGACTATAGTGTCACCTATGACTAAAGTGTTGGGTACGTTGTCTTGCCTTAGGGGGTGTTGTTGTGAGGCACACTGGTGTTGTGAGCTATGTGTCACTTTGGTTGTGACTGGTGTTTGTTTTCATTTCAGCTTCAGAGGTCCTTGTTGCTTGGGCAGGTTAATGTTAAGGGCCTCCACATATGTGGGTTTAGTGTTGCTATGTGTGGGTGTTGATGGTGTGGGTTTTGTAGGGCTATGTGTTGCTTGAGGTGTAGTGCAGGTGTTAACCTTCTCCTCTTGACTGTCTAGCATAATCTTGGCTGGAGAGAGCTTTGCTTCCAGTTTGGCTATGTAAGTGCATCTCTCGCAGGTTGTAGTGTTGGGTGGTAGGAGGAGAGGGTTGTCTGTGTACATGAGACAGTTGCTGCATTGTCCCAGTATGCCCAGATTCACCAGGTGGACAGAAAAAAATCACTGGAAGCTGACCCTTGGACATGCCTGTTTAGGTGCTTTTTTGTAAAGAACAAGAGCTGTTTTCCCTTACCTTTGCAAAATACTTTGCAATTATAGGCTGTTTAGTGCATACAATTCATTTCTCCTTATTAACAAGGAGAGTTGAGTTCTTGTATCAGTTTAAGGCTTCCTAGTGCTTTCCAGCAGGTTCTAGAGCAAGTGCTAGTCACAGGGGTTCAGATTTTAGTATTACTACTGAGAAACCAGCTAGTTCTAAGGGAAAATTTGAAGAGCATACTTTATGGCACCTGGAACAGTTCATGTGGGTTTTCACTCCAGATGCATGTATTTGTAACATGGGAGGAAACTGGAGTACCTGCAGAAAACCGACATGAACACAAGGAAGACATGCAGACTCCGCACAGAAGGTACTCCAGCTAAGAACTGAATCAGAGAACCTCTTGCTGTGAGGTGACAACACTACCGTCCAGTGATGTAATAAAATGATGAAATTAGTACATGAAAGAAGAAATTATACATTTTCAAGATCCTGTAAATCGGCAGTCTGAGCTTGACAGCTGAAAGGTTATCATGTTACTTTAGTAGTCAGAAGATACACATTATATTTCATCTCACTTTCTCCCTTTTATTTGATTTAATTGGATCTTATAGTTCATATATGCAATACATATCACATTCAGGTGTATTGGACCTGCTTCTTTATCATGACCTCTGTAAACAAATACCTTTGTATGTTTTATAATTTTGTCAGTGTCACTGCTTGGAGTTGCATGTTCTCAAGGATTTAAATATTTAGGATTGAGTAATCCTGAGCTAATTAAATGAGAAATGCTTATTCATAGCAGCTATATTATTTTCCTTTGCATTCAAGAAATATGGATGCACCAGGAAAAACTGATGTTTGCTCCTATTTGCCCCATCTACCCACATTCTGGAAATATTTGCAAACATGTATTTATTTATTTATTTCCAGTTTGATTACTGGGGAAGTCCACTGGATCAGAGTGACCCGTTTTCAGTGGAGGCCCGGGGAGAAAAGCTCCAAGATACATAATACAGATAAGGTACAGAAATACACGGATGTCAGTCTTACATAATATGGAAACAGTTACAAGTAAGTACCTTGAAAAAATGCAGAATAAGCAGAAAAGCACTGAGTGCGGACTTATTGTTTATACATTTTCTTTAGTGTGCACACTCAGATATTAGGTGAGAAGATGTTTTATATACATACTTTTAAGTAAAATGAGGATACACTATACATGCACAATTTCAGACAAGACATTAGTAATGGAAAGCTGTATACAATATTTACAATGTTGTACCATAAGAAATAAGCAGCTAATAGAGACAGGAGAGCAAAGAAAATGCTCGTGGGAGCATAGCAGAAGGAGAGTTATTGAGGTTATCGATAGCTACTGTTATTGTATTGATAGTTATTGATAGCTAATGGAGAAGGGGGAGCTTAGACAATGCTCGTTTGCGCATAGCAGAAGGAGAGTTATTGAGGTCTTAGGAACCTGAGGGGGAAAATCCCCAGGAACATAGCTGAAGGAGAGTGGTTGAGGGCTTAGGAACCAAAGTGGGGAACCCCCCCAGGGGAATGGACTAAGGAAGATTAGGTTGGATGGTGGCAACTGCGTTTCCATTTTGTGGCCAGGTATTTGGTAAGCTGAGTTTTGAAGTTTTCTAAGTTTGGGATGGTTCTTAGAGATGGAGGAAGGGAATTCCATTTTTTGCCTAGAGAGACAGCGAGGAGAAGTTGGCCTGCTGTACTTTTGGGTTTGGGGATAGTAATTAGGTTTTGATGCCCAGATCTGAGAGTTCTATTTGGGGTGCAATGGGGGAGGATATTAATTAGTGCTGGACACTTAGTTGGGTGATATAGAAGTCTGTGTGCAGTGGTGAGTTGGAGGAAGTCTAAGTAGTTTGGGAGTTCAAGCCACTTTAGGGATCTTAGGGTATGACAGTGATGGGTAGAAGATTTAGATTTGTTAGTAAATTTTGAGATTTTATTACACCAGTTTTCTAGTTTGGAAGAAATAGAGGAGGATAGGTTAGTTAGCAGGGGGGCTAATAAGGAAGGCAGTAGATAAGGGGCTGGTGCTCTGGGTGTAGACCTTCAAGGCATAACCAGCAGTGCTGATCAGGCACAAATTAAATATAGTATTAATTTTGGTGAAAACTGCCACCACTGCTGAAATTAATAGATTTAACAAACTATTTGCAGTATGGAGCTTGTATATACTTCTTGCTGTAGTTCAAAAGTTTGGAAGACCTTTTCTCATCTTCATCGTTATAAGACCTTTTTTAACTTTGGGTTTAAGGAGGTACCAGTCTGGGTGCTGGTCATGATGCTAAGTGACCTGGCTGCAGGCCTCTGAAAAATGGACCAGTAGATAGATGGGTAGCAGATGATTGCAGAAATCATTCTAGAAAAGGTGCAATATCAAAATAGAGGCGCACACACACACACACACACACACACACACACACACACACACACACACACACACACACACACACACCCATGCAAAGAGACATATATGTACAATATACAGAGTTCAGACCATTTTGCTAAGGGTCAGCAGGTTGTGAGCCTCTACAGTGAGTTTCATTTCTCAAGTGTCTCTCTTGTTGAGCAATCCAGTTTGTATGTGTGTTTGTATTTATGAGTGGATTTCCCAATATGGAGATCAGAATTCTCTTTATGGGGGAAACTGTTCCTTATTCTCTATGACAGTGCAATCCCAGGATTAGTATATAAAGTAAACAGGGTGTGTCTGGGATTTGGGCTTTTTCCTGAGTGTACAAAATGAGTTATGTCCTTGAAAAAATACTTAGTTCAGTGTTTTTGCTAGAAACTGATCAGCTAAAATGAGTCAATATAGTGTCATCTGGATCTAACACTTAACTGAATTACCAGATTAGTAAATCAGTTAAATTTGAAGAACTAGTACCATACATAACTGATGCTGAAATCTAATAAATAAACATTTTCAAGCAAAACATTCAAACCTTTTTAATTTTTATGCATTTATTAGCTTAACTTGATAACTCAATAATGTTTTGCATCTACAAACTAAGAGCTGACATCTACAAACTACTAGTATGATTAACCCATGAGATCATTGATACAAAATACAACACAGTAACAGTAACAAATGGTCAAATAAACTGCAAATGAGTTACATGCAGTATACAAAGGAGATGAAAAGTACAAGTTATGTATTAAAAATTATGACATCCAAGAGCAAAAACAAACAGTGGATATAAAAAGTGTACACATCCCTGTTAAAATGCCATTTTTTTGTGATATAAAAAAATGAGACCACAATAAATCATTTCAAAACATTTCTCACCTTTAATGTGACCTATAACCTGTACAATGCAATTGAAAAACAAACAAATCTGTTAGGGGAAAAAATATAAAAAATAAAAAATGCACAATAAGCTGGTTGCATAAGTGTGCACACCCTTAAACTAATACTTTGTTGAAGTACCTTTTGATTTAATTACAATATTCAGTCTTCTTGGGTACACACCTGCCATCAATTAAAGAGACTCTGGTTAACCCTAAATAAAGTTCAGCTACCCTAGTAGGATTTTCCTGACATTTACTCAGTTGCCTGCTACAGCAAATGTCAGGGTTCGCAGAGAGCTTACAAAGCATCAAAGGGATCTCATTGTTGAAAGGTATCAGTCAGGAGAAGGGTACAAAAAAATTCTACAATATTGGATATATCATGGAAAACAGTAAAGACAGTCATCAAAAAGTGAAGAAAATATGGGACAACAGTGACGTTGCAAAGAACTGGACATCCCTCCAGAATTGATGAAAGGACAAGATTAAAACTGGTCAGTGATGCTGCCAAGAGACCTACAGCAACACTGAAGGAGCTGCAGGAATTTCTGACAAGCACTGGTTGTGTACTATATGTGACAACAATCTCCATATGTCTGGCCTATGGGGTAGGATTGCAAGATGGAAGCCTTTTCTTACACAGAAAAACATTCAGGCCCAACTAAAATTTGCAAAACAATATAACAAATCTCCCAAAAGCATGTGGGAAAATGTGTTTTGGTCTGATGAGACCAAAGTTAAACTTTTTGGCTACAATTCCAAAAGATACGTTTGGCGCAAAAACAACACTTCATATCACCAAAAGAACACCATCCCTACGGTGAAGCATGTATCATTCTTTGGCATTGCTTTTCTTCAGCTGGAACTGGGGCTTTAGTCAAGTTGGAGAGAAGTATGAACAGTTCCAAATACCAGTCATTTTGACCCAAAACCTTAAGGTGTCTGCTAGAAAGCTGAAGATGAAGAGGAATATCCCCTTTCAACCTGACAATAACCCAAAGCATACATCCAGATCAACAAAAGAATGGCTTGAGCAGAAGAAAATTAAAGTTTTGTAATGGCTCAGCCAGAGCCTAGACCTAAATCTAATAGAAAATCTGTGGGGGTGACCTGAAGAAGGCTGTGCTCAAGAGATGCCCTCACAATCTGGCAGATTTGGAGCAGTTTTGCAAGGAAGAGTGGGCAAATATTGCCAAGTCAAGATGTGCCATGCTGATAGACTCCTACCCAAGAACACTGAATGCTGTAATTAAACCAAAAGGTGCTTCAACAAAGTATTAGTTTGAGGGTGTGTGCACTTTTGCAACCAACGTATTGTACATTTTTTATTTTTTGTATTTTTTATATTTTTCCCCCAACAGATTTATTTGTTTTTCAGTTGAATTGAACAGATTATAGGTCACATTAAAGGTGGGAAAAGTTTTGAAATGATTTTTTGTGATCTCATTTTTATATAACAAAAACCTGGCATTTTTACAGGGGTGTGCAAACTTTTTATATCCACTGTACATCTGCAGTACTTGCCTATGTAATTCACATCTAATTCTTAATATGTTTGTTGGAAGTGTTACAGTCACTTAGAGAATGGGCAAACGGTACATTAATCCCTGATAAGAGAATGAACATGCTCCAGCAGGGTATTAATGTACAGGTAATGCCTACTAAAATACAAGTTCACCACTTCACAGTAACTTATAAAGCTGCTGTGAAACTCTGACAGTTTAGTAATAAATGCCCACCATTATTTACACTTGCTAAGCAGTGATTTGCTGTATAGTGAATGGAAAATGGAAATAAATCAAAGAAAAATAAAAAGCGTGTATTTCTGTGTTGTTTGGGTGTGCATGTGTAGTTGCGTGCATGCATGTGTGCATGATAGTGAGTGAAAGTGAGAGGTAGTCAGATGAGAATAGTGACTGCAACAGGCAGTCCATTAGCATCCGTTTGTTAAATATTAATTGTTATGGAACTCTTAATAAGAGACATTTGACTGACTCTAGCCTTCAGTGAAAGCCAAACCACAGACAATAAGGGGGGGGTGAGGTGGGGTTGTAGTGCAAAAAGTTGTAATGCTGGCATTGTGTGTGTGTATGTGTGTATGTGTGTGTGTGTGTGTGTGTGTGTGTGTGTGTGTGTGTGTGTGTGTGTGTGTGTGTGTGTGTGTGTGTGTGTATGTTTCATTTATTTGTTCACAAGCAGAAATCAGGGTGATAAATAAAGTGACTGTGCGGGTGTGTTAATATCATGCTTGTTAACTGCCCAAATTTTTGCAGAATGTCCAGATTTTGCCTCATAGTTTTAGGCTATCTTTCATAAAATTTGTAGTTTTCTAGTTAATCATCGAGAACCAAAATCAGTAAATAATGACAAACTTTTTAAGTTACTTCAAATCCTTCAGGAAGTGTGCATTAAGACAGAATCTGTTATTCTAACAACTTTATATGTTTAAAAGAACAATATTTAAAATCTGTCCCTATTTTTAGGCCTTTGACATCCCATCATTATTGGCTTTGTCCAGATTTCCTACAGTAAGAGGATGAGAGGTATGTGTGTGTGTGTGTGTGTGTGTGTGTGTGTGTGTGTGTGTGTGTGTGTGTGTGTGTGTGTGTGTGTGTGTGTGTGTGTGTGTGTGGGTCTGTTTGTGTTTTTGATTATGTGTGTGTGCTTCTCAATAAGAATGTGTTTGTTTCTGTATGATTGTGCTTCTGAATATTCACCCTCACATGTGTGCGCATCTGTGTGGACATAAAATGCTTACATATATTTCTGATATATAATACTTCCTCCAACAAAAATAAGAAAGCTAATGAAAGTTTGATTCATTATGCAGAGGAAGTATTTTACATCAAAAACATATTAAAAGGTGTGTGTATATATAATATTAAAAAATAAATAAATATTTTTGCAGATGGCCCATTTTCTAAAATAAATAAATCCCTCTAGGACGTGTGTTATTGTGGAAATAATGCTCTTCTAGGAGTGTAGAGGCCTCTTCCTGCAGCTTTACATTTCAGAACAGCCCTGGGGGGCATTATTTCTACAGTAGCACACACCATGTTGTGGATTATTGCTTGTTTACCTACATATCCTGAACAATATTGTGTAATCTGATTGTGTTGATATTGTAGAAAATGTTTTTTTTTTCCCCTTTAAGTGTTCCTACTTTTGTTGTTAGCAATTATTTTGCAAAATACAGTATATGAAAGACTGGGCTTTTATCACTGCTGAGCCTGTGGTTTTGACAAAATACTAGAGGTGATGAAACCAAACAGCTGCTTGCCAGCCAGTGGATAAAAAATGTTTTCAGTGCATATCAGTTTACTTTTGTCATGCAAACACATGTTCTGTCATAAATATTTGCTGTGTTGAGCCAAACAAGTATGTAAACAATTTTTCTGTTCATACCTGAAATGTATAATATTTTATGTATACAGAAGTAATTGTTTATCATCAAGAAAAGCAATCATTTATAATCACCTAGCACCACATTGGAAAATATACAGTAGAACACATGTAAACCATGACAAGATAATATTAGAACAAAATTGTTGCAGCCATTACAAAATTATACATTCAGACAGTTGAGCATTCATTTTGGGTGGCACAGTGTCTCCTTCTTTATTCATTGTGACAGGCATCTGACTGTTCAAATCAAAGCATGAGAGAGGAAGCAAGTCTTCTACATCCAAAAGGTTTTACCATTTGTGATTTAGTGGTATAATTTGTGCTTAATAGCAAAAGATCATGGGTTGTTTCTTGGCTAATAAAAGTATATTTTTAGGAATTCCTGATGGACTTGCAGTAAAGATTTGCTGTTCTACCTAGTATGAATCTAATTCTAGTCTTGGGCATTTGTGTCTATCGTAAAAGAAAAAGAGTGGCATAACAGGAAGGCATGAAGACATTCAAGAAGGCATGCGGCATGATGAGAAATGGGGAAAGGAAAGAAGGAATGCAGGGTAATTTGAATGTAAATTTTTTTTAAGAGAGTAGACTAGATCGATCAAATGTCCTTCTACAGTCTGAAGAATGTATTATCTACTATGATGAATTATTATTACACTGCCTGTTATATCTATCTGAGTAAGAGTGCAGCAAAGGTTTTATACATTTTATGAGTAGTATTTTGTCTGTATAACTGTTTCCTTTTTCAAAAATCCATTGTTATAAACCACCCCTAACAACACACCTCTCATGTGAAAGGATTTAAACATAACAGTATGATTTTTGCCCTTAACTGAAGTCTTACTTCTAAAAGGTAAATACATCATTAAATAAATTAACAAAGAATATATAAATATTCATTACATCTAATTGGTCTAGAATTGGAAGACCTTCCAATCTGAAAAAACAAGCTTTCCCCACTTTTTTGACCCCCTGCAATTATGATTTTTTAAATATTAGGGAATGATAGGTATGTCTAACTATCTGAAAGTCACCGGGAGCCTCATGTAGATGGAGTATGATAAGAAATCGGCACATATGCAGGCAGAAAAAAGGAATTCACTGTAGAATGGTAACTGCTTCATTGTCTTATTTTGATCAACATTTTGAGTATAGATATTGTAACATGAAAAATGAAAAGCTGTAGTACTGCACATTTGGCAAGATGACATGAAAGGATGGTAAAGCAGAAATGAGATGCTGAGGATGGAGAAGAAGTAAAAACAATTATCTTTATTTTTTTTAAGTAGGGTAGAGCACAGATCCACATAGTCATAGACCATTTTTTTTCAGACTAAGCCCACAAACACTGGCTAGTTAAGTGATTTTGCTTGCAGTCATCAAATGGAATCAAACTCTGCACCCCATATGGTAGCTCGGGTCTATATTAGATCAGCATGTGCTTAAACAAGTGAACGCTGATTGATCGACCTTATTTAAGTGAATGGTCAAAATATCAAAGAAACAGAAACCCAAATTTTTTCCTAGGGAAAGAATTTGGTTGTCCGTTTCTGTTGCTTCGGTATTTTCAGTGCTGTGGTGGAAAGTTATGGGTCGGATTCAGGTAAGTGTACGATTGTGTGGATGTGCGTGTTAGGGTGGGTTAGGTGAGTTAGGGTTAGGGAGCGGGTGAGGTGAGTGTGCGATAGTGACGGACCTTAGGGTTAGGGTTTGGGTTAAGGTAAGTGGATAGTTAGTGGTGTGTGTATACTTTAGTGTAGGGTTAGGTGTCAAATTTTAGGTGTATGTGTGTGGATTTCTGTTTGTTTGGTGTGCTTGTGTTGTGTGTATGTGTTTTGGATCAGCGATTATTTTCCCTAGGAAAAAAGTCGCTGATCTGACAGTTCGAGATTGTAAGCTTTCACTTACATAAGGTCAATCAATCAGCGTTTGCTTGTTTAAGCATTCGCTGATCTAAAATAGCCCCTGGTAGCTCATTGCCTTAACCCTCTGTACTAACTACTAACAGATGAGGATGAGGATGAGCAAAAAATTAGGCCTGCAATTTTGCAGATGTCACTGGATTATTGCTGCTATACACCACTTTTATCCCCTTCAAAAATGCAGCAAGTTTAATCTTTTTATATTAACATTTTTTTTCTTAATAAATTGTTTAGTCATGTGTTGAAAGAGGAAATGCAATGGTCAAAATCCCTTCTTTAGCAGGGGCCTTGGCACAGAGGTAAACAAGTAAACTGTAGGACTTATAAATAGTATTTACTGATGCAACATATGAACTAAAGCATTTATTATATTATACGTGCAAGTATTTAGGCTACCTTGGCTATTACCAGTTTTATTATGTCCATACAGTTACATGAGTGACCATCAAGATAGCAAATCAGATGTAGGGGAAGAGGTAAACCTTACGCCAGAGCATTTTTTTACCAGGAGTCCATAGTGTTTTTTTTTTTAACCTGACTCAGATTCATATGACTTTGCTGATCTTTCTAATGCTGACAGATAAAAAATGCATCACACAAAGATGGATACAATGCATCCCATTTAAATACTGATATTTGTTGGTAATGGGAGTTAATGGGTATGGAATTAGGTAGGCCACATCTGCATTCAGTGGGAAAATAATTGGTTAATAAATGATCTGAGTTAGATAAATGGCTATCTTTCTGAGCTTTCTCAGGGAGTACCAGAAAATATTCTGTTGAATGTGAAGGGTAATTGTTTATGTATATATTATGTTGAGAATACAACATTGAACACACACAACTTTCTTCTTTTCTATTTATATTTTAATGTCTGTTTTAATTGCTTTTGTATTGTGTGTATTTTATTTGATTTGTATATAGTGTGTACATTTATTCATGCTTAATGAAGCAGTTTGTAAAATAATTTCTTACAATGGCATGTAGTATGTGTGTTTCTAGTATGTTTATATAAAGCATAGGTCAATAAAATGTTTTGAACAAAAGGACTTTTAGATGGACAAAGTCAAGGGCTGTGCTAAATAAAAAGTTGCAGTGTACGCTACATTGCTTACAGAGTGCAATCTCATATAATATAAAGATGAAGAAAGGTAATTTCGCAGCTGGTTTTGTAATCCCAGCTGGCATGATCCAGTTACCACTCTATTTGTGCATACAAATGTATGAATATGAATTATCTAGCAATAGCAAAATTATTCCTCCAGACTTACTTCCCACTGCATCATAAAACACATGATACTGCTACATTTATTTATTTATCTTAGTTTGTTCCCTGATCAGTGCAGATCTTTTTTAGTCTTAGCCTGATATAATATACGAGTAGTGTTGGCTGAACATGCAGAAGTACATGTACAAAGAATTAGTTGAAAATAGCTTGTGATGACAAAAAGTACAATAAGAGAAAATAAATCACTGGAGACAAAGGCTAAAGTAAATAAAATGACCAGCATTATGTAAAATGTGCACTGATTTGAAGAGATTATGCTTTATGCTGCTGCTTTCCGTGTGTAAAGTTCCATGGAGCAACATGGATAGACTTTAGTTGTGGTATTCTTTGGCAACAATCTAGGGTGCTTTAGTTTAGCATGAACAAAAAAATACTTTCTTGTCCTTGATTATAACATGGCTCAGTGACTAACTGGTGTGTGTGTGTGTGTGTGTGTGTGTGTGTGTGTGTGTGTGTGTGTGTGTGTGTGTGTGTGTGTGTGTGTGTGTGAATCTATACTCCCGACATAAATACAAATACATAAATTCACACACATACACACACACACACACACACACACACACACACACACACACACACACACACACACTCTATCTCTCTCACAAATGCACGAATGCACACATCATCTCAACACTTCTTCCTTTACACACAACCATTGCAAGGCTGATAACGACTTGATGTTTCAAAGTGTGTGTATTTTAAAGTAATGATCCCTAGTGTCATAACAGTACTTTTATGCATCAGTATACACCTCCAAGTTATGGTGAAAGCCATTTCAAGCATATGTTTTTGATGAGGGTGCTGATGCGGAATATAAAATGACAAAACTCTGCTGTTTATCCCAGCAATTAAACACTGCAGTGCTAGCATTAATCCTTCCCAGCTGCAGCAATTAGCAGAAGTGCATATCTATTCACAGCACTCATTGGGAATTTGAAATAGCTGTAAACCACTCACTAACAGCTGGTTTACTGGAAACATCAGCATCATTTTTTTTACAGTTTGGTAAACCTTACATAGAAACATATTAAGTACCAAAGTTTACCTTAACATCCTGTATCAAATATTCAGTATGAAGCTACCAAATGATGTAAATGCTGTGCAAACATGTTTGCTATCAGAATGTTTATAATACAACAAATGGTTAGATATTACTTCAGGCATACGAGACATACAGATGTTCACACTACTGCAGTTTAAATTTTTTGAATCTTACACATTAGATTAATAATGATGGATGTCACTTCTAAGCTGAACTGTGCAAATATATGCTGCAAGACTCAAATTAAAAGCCCTAAAATGTGGCACTGTCCATCACGAATCAGAGCAGGTGATGAGAAAGATTCATTACATATCCTTCTTTATGATTATCTCTCTGGATGCAATTGGTAGTTTAGCGGTGCAGACTTGAGGTGTCCATCTTGGTAGGTAGTGACTGAGGATCAGAAGGGTGCTTGTTTAAATTCCAGCATGCCCTCTTGGTATACTCACCTTCCTAAGCAGGAAGGTTAAGGGAAGGCTTCTCTGGGAGAGATCTTCTGTACTAGAGTTTTTTTTGCATATAGAGTTGCGTGGGATATACATTTTCACTAATGCATACCAAATAAGTGATCTAACGTGACCACTTTGGTGAGGATGGAGGTACATTGGTATCAATCTGGAAAATAAGATAGACAAATCCCTTAAAAATCTTCTTCCTTCACAAACTAATCGGAACTGACAGCCTCAGTAAACTGCAAGTAGTTTCCAAATCTCTAGGCCTTGTTGTATTTATCTAGTCATAAAGGCTGACCAGAAGCCAAGTGGACACATGATACTGGGATCCATTTGAACCTCAGCAATAAGCATAATTTGCAAACCTTCTCGCAGGCAGAGGTCATATAGATGAGCTCATGAAAAGATGCTAACCAAGAGCCATACTCCACACAATAACGATTAGGAATTGCCCTAATACTATCCTTTAAGGATTTCAGAAGTCTACATGTGTGTAGATGCTACAACGTAATAATGATTATCATAAAAACTCTGAAAAAATTAGAGTAGCGAGAAAGTAAAGGTCACATTATTACTGAACTGTGATGTGCAGTTAACTCAATAGACTTCACTGTCTGACCTATGTAAAATCCATTTCTAAAACAGCAACCTTACATTTTCTTTGCACAAACCGTATTTACTGTCCTTAACTGATGCTAGCATTTTGTAAAAATACTTGAATCATATAGATATGGCAAACAAATTCCTAGGAAATAAAATGTATTATGTTATACGTGTGCTACAAATGTTGCTCATTATAGAGTGGTAAAACACTTGCCTTAAGAAAGATGTAAACAAATATGCAATACTACAAGAAAGCGAAAATATAACCATATAGTAACCATTCATATAAAAGTTCATAGAAACTAATCAGTGTCTAGAAACAGAATATGTTGTCATACTCAAAGAAAACCACATTTTTATAAGATAGACAACTCTCTGCAGATTACATTCTTCTCATTCAGATACCAGCCAATGAGTCTACACATATTAATTGAAGAATTTCCAGTGCAACACCCAGTTATTACTAAATAAAATGCTTGTCAGAGACTGCTGTTTATTTTGTGCATATGGCATACTTTTCTGTTCTTCCATAATTAGAAGTATACTATTTTCTGTTCTG
The DNA here is from genome assembly GCF_019279795.1 of Protopterus annectens. Lineage (NCBI taxonomy): Eukaryota > Metazoa > Chordata > Ceratodontiformes > Protopteridae > Protopterus > Protopterus annectens. The sequence goes on from NC_056729.1 coordinate 844,578,720, forward strand.
AAAAATCAAATGAGATGATTTTATTTCCAGCATGATTCTCTTTAACATCCCATTATGTGCTCATAAATTAATTCTCTGATCATCTGCTTATCCAGGTTCAGCGGCATGAGGAAACCTGAATCCTGATACTTTTGACCTTCTATTTTGTATGTGGCTTTTAAAGTATTAACATCTCTCAGTGGAAATGAATGATGCTATTATTTATTCTCTAATGCAGCCAGCAACAGCAAACACATTTCTAATACATTGTAATATTAATTTGTGTGATTGTCAGACTGTTAAATGCCAAAGTTCATTATTTCAAGAGACAAGGTGTTGTGCAATCATTACATGACATGCCTCACTCAATAGGATTACTGCAAAATACATAAAACTATACTTCTAAAGTGCAAACATGCTTTCCCAATATTTTATTGAAAAAAATGATGGTTGTAATTGTTTCTTAGCCATTGGTGTTTATTTTTCGCCCAAGAAAATTGGTGTCAGCAATGGCTGAAGTTGTGTCTTTAAGGTATATATTCTTAATTCATTGAATTTGGGGAATGTAAACAACACAGTAATATTAATTCTCTGTCATGACTGCCACATGGGAAGGCACTGGAGTTTAGCATCATAGATCTACTGGATATGCTCTCTAAGACAACATTTACATATTTGCTAGTGACCAGCTATTTCTGAGGTTCATAGACAGAATCATCAAATACTTCATGGAGGGCTTTGATTACTGTCCCAATTTGGGAAAAAAAAGACAGTATCACTATGTACCTTTCTATCACGAGAAAGGTGCTTAACATAGAGAACTGTAATTGTGTCACCATTCAAAGCTGGCTTATTATGTCTTTGAGACATGAATGCCAAGAAATTCACCTCACTGGCTGCAGAAACAGAAAACAAGTGGATATGATCAGAGATCCAATAACATTTCACTATAATACTGCCAAATTACCCTTCAGGAGTATGGATTCATCAACATTTAACAAAAAATATAAATATAAATAAATAAATACATACATAAAATCATTCATCTATCCAGACATGTACTAACACCTCAAAAATGTAATGCAGTTATTCCAAAAACGTGGTATGGATTGAGTTAGTGTAGGAAGTGATGGATATTTTTGTAGAATTATTATTATTACAATGAAGAAAAGAAATGACTGTGATTCTGAAAAACTGAGAAGAGAGCAAAAACTAATGCTGATAATGTAGTGTGATATGGTGCAGATGATGGTTGAGCATGCATAAGTAGCAGCATAGTATGGCCATGAGCAAAAATAAACACATACCATGCTACAGTGTGGAGTGCTCAGTGATAGATCACATGACCCAGGCTCAACAGTGCATTCAGGATACTAGCAATGGTGTGCTTTTATATGCACACCAAATGCTGCTGCTGTTGTTACTGCTGCTCTCTTACAAAACAGGCACAACCAAAACCAAAGACCAGGGCCTCACACCAAAGTCATTAATGCTGTTGTATTACAATTGTGAAGGAAATGGATAAATAGGACAGTATGAAAGTTCGAAGATCCAGTAAAGGAGCACACATTAGCACCAAGGAAAGGGAAAGGAAGAAAGGTGACAAATGAGGAGAAATGTTATTTTGGTGGGGCATGTGCCTTTTGTATTTAAGAGGGGTAGAGAGGGTCAATAATATTGGAAAGGTGTGTGAGAAGAATGCAATAGGAATGGCAGCAAGTGAAGAAAATCTGACATAAATGTCAATTACAGACAGATATGTGTGGTGCTGAGATATATGGTGTGAGGGCCGCAAAAATGATACACAGAGAGATGATAACTGGTAAAGGGGACACAGGCAGTGACACACACAGAAGGAGGGATATCATAAAGGGGGAGTGGGGATCTTGATCACCTGCCCTGCTGCACAGTGGTGATCCCAACCAGATGCCATAGCTGGGCTCAGCCACTGGTGGCCTGAAGATTGGACAAGGCTATCGTGCAACTCCGCAAGATGCAAGAGCTTGCAGTCTAGGATGCTAATCTAGGTGGAGAGTCTCCTACCCACCACAGACATCACAAGACTCAACAACTCCTACCAAGTAGCCCAAGAGAAATCCCTAATGACATTTCCTGAAGTGGAACCTACAACCCTCCCTGAGAAGCAGCACCAGAGGCTACCACTGATTCTTCCAGGTTGCAACTCACAGGATGGCCTTCATCAACCAGTAGAGAGGTTGCCACATAGACTGCTTGTGACCCACTGAGTGATGTCAAGATAGGTGCAGGGCATGCTGGATGTTGCCAAACTACAACCAGCTCCATGTCCTATGCTCCAGCCAACATGAATAGAAATGGACAGAAAGAAAAAAAGAGCAAAAATCACAATAAATACAATAAAACAATGATAGATATAAAGTAAAAAAACAAAGCAAAAGCAGTGATCAATAGGCTGTTCCCCACCACACTGCAAAACAGGTGCTGGAAGGGGTGAAGTACATTAAGCTGTACAGTAGCAAGACTACTGGGATATACAGGCTTGGGAAACACCTACAGGAGGTCATTGTGGACTGTAAGACAAGATACATTTGGAGATAACCTGTCACTGCTGTGTAAGACAGTGGCAGAGTCTATGGTTGTCAGCTACAGGGACAGCAATGGAAAACAAGGGTGAAAGAAGTAGGCAATCTGCACTGATGAGTAGTATCTACCTGAAGAGATTATCAACAGGATCATACAGACAGAGGTCAATGCTAGGCTCTGTAGCATAGGGTGGCTCCAGACCACATATAACACATGTTCAAATACCAACAGAAATATACTGTTGATAAGATATCACTGTCTAAATACTGCACATTAACAAAGATTTTACCAAGTGCATACTACATGTCCAAGGTATGCCAGTTATAGTTAGCAGAGGTATGGTCTGTGGGAGGAGCAGACAGTCAGACAGCAGAACATGGGAGGATGCCATGGCCTGTGTGGAGTACTTGCAAGATGCTATAGAAGTTCAAGGCATATAACAATGGCAACAGGCAATGTGACATCATAGGAACCTACACCTGTCAGATTAGAGCCCTTTCATGAATACCTGGCAGTATGAAGATCATTATTATTGCATGTACATAGTTAATGACCCATAAAGCAAAGCAAACCTAACAGCATAAGTGAAGTGAAAGTTAAACATATGTACAGTATAAATACAAGTGAGATTACAGGAAATCAAAATTGGAAGCACTGCTAAATTTACAGCAAAGTTAATATATAAGCAGTGAAGGAGTTAAAGCTAAACAAAACTGGAAACCCTGCTATCATTAGAGCTAGTCTGTAATCTATAAGCATTGATGAAGTTAAACCTAAGCACAGCTAGATACACAGGTAGATGCTAATTTAGCATCACTGTACACACATACCACTTAGAGGGTAAGGCAATTATACATACTCTGACACCTGGACAAGCTGGAAGATCAGTCTGCTTTACTCTAAATCCTCCAATTCTGTAAAACTGAGATACAGAGGCAGACAAATAGAATGGCCATTAACATCTATGATCACTTACCAAGTGTACAGAAAGGTTTACAAATGTAAAACCAATTATTATTTAGTCAGTTAGAATTTGAACTGCCTCTCCCTAACATTTTCTTCACATTGGTGGAGAAGGTTAAATTGGCTCCTCTTCATGCTACTGCAATGATAACAGAACTAATCAAAAGAGTCACTGATAACCACAGCAGCACTTACTAACCCAGCATGATAGTACTAGGTATCCACCTTGTACTGGAGATACTTCTACCTGCAGGTAGTCCTTAAGGTGTAGATGCAACAGTTGTAGAACATCTTTGTCTCCCTACTGTACCATATGGAAGCCCTTCTAAAATCAGCCATTCCAGAAGCCAGAGCTAAATGCCATGTAAAAATCAAGAGGGAAGTGTCAGCCAAATCAAATTAAAGGAGGTCATGGATGTAACATTAAGTCCATTCATGGGCAGTACAGCAGAGCAAGATAGCCCACTGGCAATGTTCACTTATACACCCGCAAAGGCCATGCATGGGTGGGGCAGAAGAGTTCCCCATAAAATATGGTAGCATGGCAATGCACCACAAAACAGCAAAAAAAAAAATGCCATAATATCCATTTAAGCTAATAACTGCATTGCAAAGCCCTCTGCATGCGCTAGTATCGGAGAGGTACTCGGGCATGTTCAGCATGCATTGTAGGCTAACATGCATGTTCAGAAGCTGTCATGAGCCTTGTAGCGGACTGTAGGGTTTATAATGTCATGAGCTAAGTGTTCAGTTCAGAAACACTTGTACTATACTACTTCACTAACTAAACTGAGGTGAGAGGATGTTTAGCAGCAATATGCAGACAATGGCATACATAACACAGGAGTTTAAAAACTGAGGTGTCGGACCAACTGATGCACAGATCCTGACATCAGTATCATACAGGATATACTGCTAAACATTGAGGATCAACTGAATACACGTATATGGTGTCAAGACGGGAATAAAATCTTTTGGCTCACTGCATTCCCACTCTTACAGAGATGCTATTGGCAAACACAAAGTTGGGGTGGGGTAAGAGAGGCATACCTGCAAAATGGTATGAGCTGAAGATGTGTTATGAAAGATCCATGATGTTGTGGCCTGGTGTGTGTGTGTGTGTGGGGGGGGGGTACTCAGATCTGTACAGACAGATCACAAGGCACATATTTCATTGCCTTCCATCTTCATGCTACCCTAGTTGAACTGCAGTAGAGACATGGCATGTTAAAGTGGAGTATAGCAGGCATGAAAACCATTTCAGGTGCATCCATCACAGGGCTGTTGGAGTAGTACAGGTGATGGAATAAATATCTCTGATCCATGTGCAGGAATTTTGATGGCAACAAAAACAGCAGTTGGAGATGTTTCCTTAACAGAAAGAAAAGACAGGGGGGTTATTATAGATCCTGCATGTGTATGAATGGCACACTCTGAGCAACAACAGGACAGACATGCTCTCCAGGAATGAATGTGGCCTTACATTGCTACTGATGTCAGTACTGTTGATGGTGACAACCAATCAACACAACGATTTCATTCAAAGGTCACTAATATGATCCTGCATGCCTTCACAAAAGCCAGTACCCTTGCTTGGGAGATAATGTCCACACATGAGGTTCCACTGTCAGAGAACACTTTCACCAACATGCAAGGTTTTCTGCTGCTCTTCAGTGAGAGGATTTTCAGATCTGGATGTGTAGGTCTGAAATGGGCACAACACTGTATGTCTCTGTCAAGGATTGCCAGTTCAGTATTATCTTATGGCAGTAGGACAATGTTGTGGCACACCTATGCATTCACTGTTTTCATGGCAAATACTCCTATAACTTCCCTACAAGCAAATCTGAAATACTGCCATGGCAGCAGACTCCTTATGGAATGTTTATCTTCATTGTTTATATTATCTATTTCCTACATTTCTGGTGCAGCATTAAAGTGTGGGATTGCCACATACATCTGTTTTTATACAGAGGGGGTTAGCTGTTTGGCTGTACAGATGCAATGGTCATATTTGGCATTGGCAGAGCAGAGCATGCCTCATAGCAGAGCATCATAGTTTGACAATGATTGCAGTCTTGCCATGATAAAGTCTGATGGCGCAACATCACAGTCATTCACATGGAAGGCACTCTTTCATCTGCATCCCTTGATGCAGCTTTGTCTCCTGATTAATTCTTCCCTAACTAACATTGAATATGGAAGAGCATGACATGCCTGACAGACCATACAAGGAATCCCACCAGCTGATGCCCATGCATATATGGTGGGCAGTGGAACCACCAAAGATAATGATGATAGCTCCAGACAGTGGTGTCCTATGGGATATCATAAGTCATAGCATGACACAGGCATCATGGTGGGGATAAATCAGTAGATTTGCAGGCCAGTAATTTAGGATCAGGCAGATGCACCCAGTGTCATGGTAGGGATAGCCAGCATACAATGTGGAATGCAAGACAACATATACAAGAACCTGAAATTCCTGAAAAAACAGGCCTTCCTCTTTGTCAGTTATCTTTGCAGATACTACTACTTCCATGGTATCCCCTTCCTGGGAGTGTCTGGGTCACTTCCATACACATGGTCACAATTCAAGTATGTCCTCTGTGGGTACTCCATACAAGATGGCTACATTATGGTCATATATTTACAATTTCTTTACTCCACCGATTGATTCTTAGCCTTCATGGATATACTGTTCTTAATCTTCCAAAGTGCATCTCTCAACAATCATGGACACACAGGTCCACCTCTTTCTTATGAGCGGGTGTGTTTGGCAATACCATTCCATTATGTGGATGCCCCTCTGCTTGGTGCCATTCACAATCTACATCAATCCCACTAGAGTACCCATGACCTCTTTTACATCCCTACCAACACTGCTATGTCGTCTGCTATAGCTGTTTCTCCAGGTCCCAATCCTGTGCATGTGCCCACAACTGCTGGTGACTTGCCTCCTCAGGAAGCACAACTTCTCCCTACACAATATATATAACTCCACCAACTCATCCAGAATTTTATCACTTTAACATTTCCAGATCCCTTGTTTGTACTCACCACCATCCATTTAATTACTGCTGATCCCTGTTAAGTGTGGCCCACCCCACCTGTGCAAATGATGAAAACTGTGACCTGTCAACTAGTCTGCGCTACTTAGATTTAGTAATGTCTGCCACACAGTGTGAATTTTCAATTCACTATATAGCATAGCCCGTGTGTAGAGCTGCATGTATCTGTTTTAAACTTTACTGCCTTTGTTCTGGTCCATAGTTGTGGAACAGATGCCAACTCTTTGTCAGGACCACATATTATTCCATCTGATTTGCTTCATGTGAGCTTCCACTTTACTTTCTCTAAAAACTCCTGACTTGTCACCTCCTCTTCTACTGGATCCAGGCATTTTTGATCTTTGATGGGTTTGTCCTTTTCTAGCTGTCTCTATAAAGCCATGTTGTGCAGCATTGCAAAGAAAGCAAACTTCTTGTTGCAATTTCCCAGTGCATACCACAGTGTGGAAGGAGAGGAATTCAGACAGTGGAAGCCTGTCTTAAGCAATGCAAAAACATGCTCAACATTGTTGGGAGCTTGTAACATTGCAGAGCTATATATCATCTCTGCTATGTTCTGTGGTTTTCATAGTGGTGTCCTGAGATGTGGCTCTAAGGCATAGCCAATGCACCAATAAATGTCTCTAGGGGAAATTACTCCACACAAATAACTAGCATAGGTTGGACTTGTACCACATGTGGGAATCAAAGAACCTGACTCAGTGATACACAGACACAATGTAAATAATACCAGGCATTGCACCTCACTTGGTTTTTGTTAGAGTATAAACCCTTCCAGCTGATGTAAAGGTAACTATATGGACCATGTCATGCCTTGATGACAATGAAGAAGGAAGCTTTAGCTCTTAGGACCACATGGAAATGTGAAGATTAGAGAATGCATGCAAAGTGATGTTGCTCACTTCTGCAGCCCATGGGAACCACTCATGCTCCTCCACCTGCTGGAGTATCAAATCAAAAAAATGGTATTGTATGCATGAGGCATATGTGAATCAGATGCATGTGCAGCACCCAGTAAGTCATTGATGGCTGATGGAAAGTGCTTATAGTGAAGATGGTTAGTGCATATACCGTAAAGTTCACAAGGATTTGTACGCCACATGTTCCAGGAGATCCCACGTGGGAACACTACATGTGTACAAGCTGCCGTATGATGTCTCATCATGTGATACTATTTGACTATGCCCCTATCATGAGGTAGTGATTATTTATCTATGTCCCTATCATGAGGTAGTGATTGCTTAGGTGTGGTCAGATACAACTGTAATGCAGTGGGTGATGATGTACATCTTCACAGCTATGAGCTGTGAGGGTAGCTATTTAAATCTGATGAACAGCAAATGTGCATGCTACTCCTGGCATCTTAACTCTCTCTCTCTCTCTCTCTCTTTCTCAGTCTCTTTCTGTTCATCTTGAATGATTATGTACAAACGTGCGACCTCTGCATGATGGGTATTTCTGAGTCGCACTGCCATTTTGTTTATCCTCATTCTTTTTGCCACTGCTGTCATTTGAACAATGATTGATTACATGTCATCATATGGTTATTTGCATATATTGTTGACCACACTATAGTCTCAGTCCCATCTTGTGTGTTGCAATTCATTGGGAAATTTCATGTAGCATAATGCACTAATTATTTTTGATTCCCTGCTAAAGTTGCAGGTTCATTTGCTCTTTAAAATAATTATTGTGGAAGACTTTAAATTAAAAAACAGTTGGTTAGCTCCATAATAATTTCTAATACAATTCAGAATTGATATTGATAACCTGTGTGAATATAATGAAGGAAAAGCCATTCAATTCTTATTGCTCCATGGGCCCTTGGGTGTATACTAGGCTAATTAACAGTATGGGCCCTTTCTAAGCCCAGTAAAAAATACTAATATTATCTTGTAAGTTTATGTGCCTTACAGATTATTTAAAGGGATATATGTAACGTAGGGTATGGTTTACAAGCTGCAGTTGCACATTGGAGGCATAGCTGCTAGACTTGGGTATATTTCCAATTTCCCATCCACTCATCCAGGTTTCACTTAAAGAGGTATCCAATGCTGTCTATTTCCATCCGATTCAAAAATATGGGACATCAGATCTGATCGGATCTGACCTTGGCACTAAATTAGAAGCTTTCATGGTTCCAGGGCTCTGACTCCTCATCTACCCACAATTCCCTGTAGTGTACTCTAATACCTCAGATCTCATTAGCCACATGAAGTTTCCAGACTTATTCTCAAGGGTTTGTATCTTTTAGCTAAAAAACCTTCTTTGACAGCAAATTGGATAGGTTTATAGTTATACTTTTAAATAGCCTAACATCTTAGACCTCCTCTACTGTGAGACTTGACTCTCATTAGCTTTAGAGTTAGTTTTTCATTACTGCTTACCTGTGCTTTAGTATAGTGTAGAGTTATTCCTACCTCAGCAGTTTCTTATTTAAATATTGTTAGCTTTAATGTTATTCAAGTGTTACTGTTTATAGATTGCAAAAAAAATTACTATACTGTACTTTTGAGAATATATAGTTGCTTTTTTAGGCTTAGACTAGTGTTTTCGATTCTTCTCCCAGATGTATTCATGGCTGAGTCACAAGCCTTTAAGAACTGTTTAGAGTGTCATCACAAATTGCCCCCCAGGATCCTCACACTTTATGTGTTTATTGTCTGGTTGCTGCCCATCTGGACACACAGTGTACTTCATTTTACTTACAAGCGCTTACATTACTCACTTTACAATTGTCATTGAGAAAATTGGTAGTGAATGGACTTCTCCCTCCACAGAGAGAGACTATGGCTTCTGGACCTCCTCTTCTTCCTCCCCTACTAAGATGTAAGACAGGGCTCAATCCTTGGACAAGGCTTCAGATAAGAATAAGGACAAGGACAAAGAAAAGAGTAAACCTAAAGAAAAGGACAAAGGCAAGTCTCCTTCTATTACTAAAAGGTCTTCAGATCCATCAGTTCCAGTCAGGCCCAAACCTAAGTCAGCTAGGAAATCAGTACCAACAGCCTCCCAGTCACAGCCATCCTCCCTAGAACCAATGAGCCCCAGAAAGCATTCTCCAATTTTACAAGAAAAAAGATATTCAAGGCCTTTTTCAGTGGCTTCGTCTACCTGATGATCTCAGAGCTTGACAGAGTATGATGTTTATAGGATCATGAGAAAGTTTTTAAGGATGTAGATTAATTTTGAAACATCTCCTTAAGTGCCAGAACTCCCTTCTACTTTGACACTGACCGTTACCTTTCCTTATCCCTCTTGACTCTGATGTTCACGGATTTGGAAGGAACTCAAAGCCACAGAGTCAGTGCTGAACTCATGGGGGGATAATTTGACACTGAGATTCTCAGAGCTGTCTTTTCCTTTAGGAGCCTCAGCATTAGACAGCTCAGGTCCTAGGTCTTCTTCGTGAACAGGGATGCCATTATTTGTAGACTCTTTTGCTTCTTTGAATCTGGAGGATACCTCAGCTCTAGTGGCAGTGTTGGCCTTTGTGGCAGTTGAAAGGGATTTGGGCATACCCAAACATAAGGCACTTTCTTAGAGCTCAGTTCCACCTAAACCTCAACTGGATCCTGCAACTCCACTTTCCACTCATCCTGCCAGACAGGAGCAGCTGGAACCACAGGCTTCTAGAACCATTTGTTACATCAACTCCTAGTCCAATTCTGAACTTTCTGTCTTCACAACAGAATCAGTTCACAGGAAATGGACATGCAAGTGAATGCACTTCTCTCTGGGTCAGTCATGAAAGACAGATTTGGATAAAAATGAGGGTCCATACTGGTTTCCCTCAGAGGATGTCACCTTTGGTGAAATTCTAGAACTTATGAAATGGAGATGGGGTTGGCCCACCAAAGATCACTCTCTTAATGAATGTGTACTTCTAGAAGCCTTTCTTTCCAGCTCAACTTCATTGTGGGTGTACCACCTGTCACAAAAGGGGATACTGCCAGCCCAGTTATTTGGAATTTTGTAAAATGTCATTTGTGAATATCAGCATGATTCTTATAAGATACTTGTGTTACAAATGTATTAGAACTGTATGTCAGGTTATATCAGACTGCTGGTACAGAAGTGTGTTTTGTAAAGGTGTTTGCAAAGTGATGAAAATGTAACCACAGCATGGCCTACTGGAATAGAACAGAATAAAACAGACCTCTTTCTGTACTGGAGGGAAGCCTTCTAGCTTATCAGTGGGAGTTGTAAGCACTAGATAGCTTATCTACAACAATAGGAGTGGTTTCTGGCCCAGAAATTGTAGTTTATTGGCTGTTTGGGCAGTTTTTCCATCTCTCTCAACTTTTTGGTTTAAAAGCCCGTGTTTGAGCTTATTTCCCACCTTTCCTGTGACTATTCTAGTCCAGATACAGACTTGCTGTATCCAGGACTGTTTGTAAGCTTCTAAGTGGTGCCAAAGTCTGCTCTTCAATTTTTCCCTTAGATCTGCTAGTTCTCTCCTCTCCTGCACTTTTAATAGCTTATTAGTCTAGCACTTTACCAGACTTCTTGTAGCAATTATTGTAGCACACAAAAATGCTACCAGCACTAAATGTTCTACAAGGAAACAGATCCAGTACTTATTATTAATACCCACCCCTACAGGCATGTCTAAATGTCAGTTCACTGTGCTATCTCCTATTAACCTGGTGAACTGAGGCATCCTGAGGCAATGTAGCAACTGCCTCATGTACACTGACAATCCTGCCCTCTTACCTCCCAACACTCAGACTTGTGAGAGATGCACTTATATATCCAAATAAGAAACCAAGCTCTCTCCAGCCAAGACCCGAATAGCTGGTCGAGAGGACAAGGTCAACACTTACACCACACCACATGGAACACATAGCCCTCAATAACACACACCAGCACTGCCTTCACATAAAAACACAAATCACACACCCACCTTCATGGAGGCTATCAATAAAAATCTACCCAAACAGTAGAGAACTCCAAGGCAGAAACGCACTCGACCACCACAGCACAACACTAATCACTAGACACATAACTCTCCTCTACAGTCTGCCACTCAACTAAAGCCCCTAAGGCAAAACAGCATGCCCAACGCACTAGTCATAGGTGACTTGATAGTGAGGCACACTAATGTCCCACTCACTAGGTTGAATAAGGAGAAAGTAACAGTCAGCTGCCTGTCAGGTGCTAGGAACCACCGCATAATGCACTCACTCAGGTCCCTCAACAACAGGTACAAATATAACTCTGTCATTGTACATGTGGGTGTGAATGGCCTGAGATGTACCTCCCTGGACTACATGAAAAGAGACATGGAGGAGCTCTCGGATTATGTAGCTCAGGTAGGTATGACCCTAACCCTGAGCAGCATCCTACCATCACCAAGAATGATACCACAGTACAAGCAGCAAATGATTGATTTCAATAATTGGCTAAGTTTCTGGTGTAATTCTAAGGGGATCCAGTATCTATCTGCCTGGGATGACATTATTGACAGAGCTCAATGCTTTGCCAGAGATGGCCTGCATCTGTCACCCCTGGGCTTCCGGATAATAGCCAAGGCTCTTGGCCCCCCTATAGTGTCTTTTTTAGGCAGTGTTCCAAAGACCAAATTACTACCATAACAGCTACAAACAAGTGCAGTCTGAGGGTCATGCTGCTCAATGCTAGAAGTCTAAATCTCAAAATGCACTCACTTGAAGCACTCCTCAATATGGAGAACATCGACATTTGTGCTGTAAGAGAGACCTGGTTCAAGGCAGCAGAAAGCACCCCTACACTACCAGGCTGTAACTCATTCCACACCTTTTGGACCCAGAACTTGGATCAAAGCTCCAAAGGCAGTGGTGTTTCTGTATTCATAATAGATGCACACACCTGCAAACTGGTAACCCAACATAATGTATCAGAGATACTTTAGTTGCAGCTAACATTGGGTAACACAGTGATTCAGGTTGTAGTCTGCTATAGGTCCCTAACCATGTCCCAAGACTCACACTCCATGTTCCTAAGCACCCTGGAGAATATTAGGGTCCAACCTAACACTCTCATACTAGTCGACTTCAACTATCCCTTCATTAACTGGGAAATCTACTCATGTACCAATACACTTGCCCAATGTTTCCTGGAGTTCATTAATTCCAATGCCCTGGAGCAGCTGATTCTTACCCCCACTTGAGGTAGCAACATCTTTGACCTGATCATTACTAACATGTGCGACCATTGCTCTAAACCAATAGTCAACTCCTCCCTGGTTATATCAGCTCAGAAACTAATCACCTTGGAAATCCACATCCCTCTCACCAGCTCCCCCCTCCGCAAAGGTAACCACCAGGAAAAACTTCCCCAAAGCTAACTTTGGGCTCCTAAAAACTGAGGTGGCAAACTTCCCAGTGGAGAACTATTCTCTATGGGGAATAGTTGCATGACCACAGAATCATACACCAATGCACTGTATGAAAACGTACACAAATGCATGGATCTCGCCATACCCAATAGATTCAAGATGCTTTCCTCCAAAAAAAGGAAGTCAATCTGGTGGTCCCCTGCCATAAACAAACTCTACAACAAAAGGAGGAAACTGATGCAGAATACGGTGAACTCCCAAGACTGGAAAAACTCTCTTATCAGCCTCAAGAAAAAATTGAAATCCCTCATCAAATCCTCTAAAGCTAGCTATGAAAACAGAATTACAGAAGATAGTAAAGACAACCACAAGGCCTTCTGAAGTTATGTAAAGAATCTCCATGGCAATACAAAGATTTGTTCTGAGCTACTGCACAATGGTACCTCCTATACCGAGTCAACAGATATGGCTAATATACTGGCTGACAGATTCAGTGCCAACTTTACCCCTCTCTCACTGCCTAAGGACCAAATTACAATGCCAGTAGATTGCCAGGCTCCCAGTATTACTGCTGCACAGGTTAAAACAGCACTGTCCAAGGCCAAGAATTCAGCTTCTATGGGACCCAACAATATCCCTGGCTGTGTTCTACATGAACTACAGAGTGAACTTTCACTTCACCTGTGTGCCTGTTCAATCACAGCCTCACCTCAGACTTTGTCCTTACAGAAAGGTACACTGCTACAGTCATCCCTCTCCATAAAGGAGGAGTGATTCCAGACCTTGGGAACTATCGCCCCATTAGCCTGATGAGTCTGATATGCAACGCTATGGAATGCATCATCATGGACCTAATAAACAAGGATATTGGGAATCTCCAAACAGTAGATCCCACACAGTTTGGTTTTGTGAAGGGTAGATCATGCCTGCTCAACTTGATCAACTTCTTTGAGTCAGTCACTAAAGCTGTGGATGAAGGCATCATTGTTCACACAGCCTTTCTTGATCTGGCCAAGGCCTTTGATACCATTCACCAGTCAGGAATCATAGAAAAACTAAGATAGGCATCAACCCCTATATCACTAGGTGGGTTGCAAACTGGCTCACAGATAGAACCTACAGTGTGAAAGTAGTTGACTCTAAGTCAGACTGCCGACTAGTCACAAGTGGAGTCCCACAGGGTTCGGTCCTGGGTCCTCTCCTGTTGGGTATCTACTTCTCTGAAGTCTAGGCCAACACGAAGGGACTCTGGCTAACAAAGTTCACAGATGATTGCAAGTTGTGGGCTATTATTAACTCCCCAAGTGGTGTTGACATCCTACAGAATGGCCTCCCTTAGACCATTGACCGATGTCAGAACCATTGCCTTAAACTCATTGCCAAAAAATGTGTCATCATTCCCTTTGGGAAAAAAACCGCTTCTCATGAATTACCACATTGATGGTAGTCCACTGAACACAGAAGGCATTATAAGACATTTGGGAGCACAAGTTGACAGCAACCTCATTTTGATCACCACATTGCCACTATGGTCAGAAAGTCCTTCTGTGTGGCACATCTCATTACTAAGGGTTTTGCATCCATTAAGAAAGAGGTCATTGTCTCCCTCTACTCTTCCACCATTAGGCCAATCATTGAGTTTAATGCCCCATTTGGCATGTACCTCACTAGACACCTGCAACAACTGGAGAGACCACAAAAGTACCTCACAAAGAGGATCCTAGGCCTTAAATACTTGTACTATATGGACAGACTCAAAAAACTCAAATTATTCTCTGTCTCATATTGCCTACTAAGAGGTGATCTCTGCTTGGCTTACAAAGCCATGTCTGACCCAGCTCTGTTAGAAATGCTACATCTAAAAAAATCCCAATCCCTCCACACAACATGCTCCAGAGACCTCAACCTCATTACCACAATCAACAGAGCATACTGGAGGGACAGGTTCTTAACCCAGAGGCTGCCCATGCTATGGAATAGACTTCCCATACATGTCAAGCAGAGCACCTTGCTGACCCTCAAGAGAAATCTTGATGAGTGGATGGGAAATAGAAAATTCACCCCGTGGATAACTCCAGTGGCTCTACTCAACAGAGTCACTGGGAACTAAGGTCGAGTGACATGATGCCAGGGTAATCCTATGGCTACGCTTGTAAAGGCCCCAGGGGCATTAGCCTAATACTCACCTATGAAACTATGAACTTATGAAATGTACCTGCACTGTTGTAACTGTTTAGATGTATATATTTTAACAGTGGAAACTGGAATACAGAAAGTTAACTTTAGAAAAATATCTGAAATTAAATTACTTTATGGCCACACAATCAAAAGATGTTATCTTTCAGTTTCAGTGCAATAACAAACACAATGTCTAGAACTAGGGAACTTTCTATATTGTCTTGGACATGTTTTATTGTTTTATGACTTCCAACAAGTACCAGGATCTGAGGAAAAGCCTTTGTGTATGTATTTTCACAGGTATATTCTAAATACTGCTAGCTTTCAGCAGTGCGCATTTTACCTGGGAGAGAGTCAGATGACAAGAGATAATGTCATTCTACAAGCTATCCCAGCAGTAATATATTAATTTAAGAACTCTCTGAGAGACACTGAACAATATGTATTCTGTGTTTGACCTGACAACATCAGCTAGAGGATCTACACTTGCCTTGCTGCTCTAATTAAGTAAGTGTACTAAGGTATAGTAATTCTCATAGATATAGTCAGGAATATAGCAAAGCTTTGCTTAGATATTTGTCTTTCTTTATTTGAGATTGTCCTGCAATGTTGTTTTAAATATTTCCTGTGATTTTGAACTCTGATGTTACTATATATATATATATATATATATATATATATATATATATATATATATATATATATATATATATATATCTATATATATATATATATATATATATATATATATATATATATATATATATGGTTTACTATCAAAATTTCGAACCGTACTCCGTCGACTGTTCGAAAACGGTAATATCGATGTCAAAGAAACAATCTAGGAACGGGTTTTAACATGGGTTGAGGTAGGTGTTCAGTATTATTCCGAACTACAAACATTTCCCCTACCTCGACCCATGTTAAAACCCGTTCCTAGATTGTTTTTTTGACATCAATATTACTGTTTTCGAACTTCTGTGTTTGACGATAGTATAGTCGACGAAGTACGGTTCAAAATTTTGATAGTAAACCATATATATATATATATATATATATATATATATATATATATATATATATATATATATTTAGTATTGTCTTGTTCTTTTATTATTTATTATTAAACATATTTAAACATTTCATTGTGCCTGATCTGTCTAGAGATATTAAGCTCTGAGAGTACTTGTATAGTTATTTGGTGACACTGTGTAGGCCATTCCTAATGGCCTTGCTCTTGGTCAAACTGCCATTTGTATTGATAGTAAGTACAATTGGACATCCTTTGTTAAGGGCCTTAAAGTAGTTGTAAGGAGTTGTCTGTTGGCAGTAATAACTACTTTATAGTCTGGGTAGAAGGGGGCATAACTAGTAAACCTGTACCAGCCTTTCCCAGGTGTGTGTGAGTGTGTGTGTGTGTGTGTGTGTGTGTGTGTGTGTGTGTGTGTGTGTGTGTGTGTGTGTGTGTGTGTGTAAATCAGACCTGAAAGTGTGTGTGTGTGTGTGTGTGTGTGTGTGTGTGTGTGTGTGTGTGTGTGTGTGTGTGTGTGTGTGTGTGTGAGAGTGTGTGTGTGCGTTTGTGTTAGCTACCTGGGCAGGGACATGAAGCACTGGTTGGACAGAGAGGGTGTTGGAGGTCTTGGCTTGGCCACTCAGCTGAGATCTCAACTCTATAGCTGTATAGCTGTGCCAGTGGGGAGTCATTTTGAGGATCTGGAGAAAAAGGGAGAAGCCAACCCTGAACTGATTGGGGTCTCCATGTGGTCTTAAGGGAAATTGCATCTGATGGTGCTAGTGGTGAGAATTGAGGCTGCTTGATTACTGGGCCAGTGGTGGCGAGTCACTCCACCCATTATCAATTGATTGATCTTTATGGTGCAATGGACTTGGAAGGACCCTGACATGCTGGACCCTATTCCAAAAAAAAACTGGACAGAATATTACATATTCCCAAGGACAGAAATCATTGGACATACTCATCAGTGACTCAGGTCACTGAGCTATCTTGCACATGTTATCGGGTTTCAGAGGGACTTGATCAAAGAGATTTCCAAGTCTCTAGCTGGACTTATGCCAGTGGATATTGAAAAGACTATGGACTCCCAGCTTTCAACTCTGCAATCAACTTCAAACATAGCCATGCATCTCATTTGCAATGTAGCTTATGGCTCAGCCAGAGTGGCAGGCATAGCCTCACAGTTAGACAACATGAGGATGTATCTTTGTGATTTTGTTTAAGGCTTTAAGATGTCCTTCATCAAAGCCCATTATAATGGTTCCACAATTTTTGGAATTAAAGTTAGAGATACCTTGACCATGCGTGAACAGGTTCTCTTTACAGTAGGCATTTGCTTTTCTGCACCTGAAAGGTCCTACTCCAGATATCAGAGAGTAGGAAACAATGTGGTTTTGCAAGTCTCACATCTCTTACCAGGATCATCCTAATAATAGACCTCCATGTGGCAGAGTTGGGGGAACTGTTATCAGACATTGCCCAACAGACACTGGCAGACCACACAATCAGGGCTTCCATGGTCCCTTTTCTGAGGCCTTATCAGCATCCCTGAAGGGTTGCCTGACTGCTGCACTCTGGAGACAGTTGGGGAGGCTTATTTTGCACACCCAACCTAACTAGTCTTAACAAGAGATAAGTGGGTGCAAAATATAATCTCCAGAGTCTATTCCATTCCCTTTTCTTCTCCTTCAGTGAAGATGAAGTTGATTCCTGATTTTTCACCCACTCAGCATGAATCAGCAGCACTAGAGATTTCCAAGCTGCTACAAAAAAGCACCATCCGACCAGTTCCCAAAGTCTAATAGGATCCAAAGACTAGTCAAGGTTCTTTTCAGAAAGTGGGGATCTCGGTCATCTCAACCAGTTCATGAAACAGATACAGTTATGGATGATCATAACTTAATCCATGTTGTCCTTTCTGGGGAAGGACAAATGGATGTGCTTGATAGATCTCCAGGATAATTACTATCATGTGAAGATAGAGAAGCATTGCAGGAGTGTTTTCCATTTCTGGCTGGGAGCCAATCACTTTCAGTTCAGAGCCCTGCCATTTGGTCTCACCACAGCCTCCAGGGTGTTCACCAAGATTATGGCAGTGGTAGCAGCACATTTGTGCATGCTCAGGATCCAAGTTTTCCCCTGTCTAGACAATTGGCTGCTAACTGCTACATCCAGGCATATTCTGGTAAATCATCTGGACTTTCTCCTCAAATGCTTGATGGATCTAGGTATATCAGGGAATTTTCAAAAGTGTTAGTTACTGCCCATGCAAAGGATAGACTTATCAAATGCCACCTCAGTACCACTTTTCTGATTTTCAGACTTTCACAACACAGAGATTTTTCTCTACATCAAACAGCCCTAATGGTGTTTCATCATCCCCACTCTCCAGTATGTTTGATACTATGACTGCTAAGTCTCATGGCTTCTTCCATTTTAAAGGTTCCCATGATCCATTACCTCATGAGAACTCTTCACTAGATACTTGCAGTTCTGTGGTCCCAGAGGATTCACCTTTTGTATGCCAGAATTTGTCTTACAAGAATTTGCAGACAGCTTATCACCATCAATAACTCAAGGACAGACCTTCCTTCTGGAAATACCAACAGCAATGGGCACCTCCTTCCTAGAGTGGGGGGGGGGTATTTTGAAGGGACAATGTTCCAAGGTACATGGTCATACTTACAGGTTAATCTTCACATCAATGTCTTGGATATGTTAGCAATCATCTTCATGTTGCAGACTTTCCACAATGCTCTCTCCAAGGGTGTGGTCTTCATACAAGCAGAAAATATGTCTGAAGTATGGTACATCAACAAACAAGGAGGAACCCATTATTATTGTCTTTCTTGAGAGGCCATGAAGGTTTAGCAATGGGTAATGACTTCACAAATTTTCTGATAGCAACGCACATTCTGGGGTGTTACAATATTCAAGTGGACAAGTTGAGTAGAACTATTCTGACTCCTCATGAATGGTCCCTGAGCCCATCAGTGGCAATGCTAATTTTCAGCCACTGGGACAAGCCTTGCTATGATCTATTTGCCTGCCACCTGAAGAACAAGTGCAGCAGTTACTTTGCCCTGCTCTCTCCACAGGGTCAATCATTAAGGGATGCTCTATTCCATGGCTGACCCCCAGGCTCCTGTACACCTTTCACCCATTACCCCTTGTGAACAAATTAATTCAGAAAGCCAGACAGTGCAAGACCAGAGTAATCCTCATTGCCCCCTTTTGGCCCTACTAGTACATCCACAATGAACGTTGGAGGAATATCCAGATGTCCTTTCTCACCCACTTGGACTGCCTTCACTAGATCAGACTACCATGAAACTAACCACTTGGTTCCCCCAGTTTTGACTATAGTCAGAGATGTCAAGCTTCCCAATTATGTTGTTGCTACAATAACAGCCTCCCAGAAATCTGCTACAAAGAACATATACGACAGTAAATGGAAACATTTCTCTTTCTGGGCTACAACCAAGGGTTTGGACCTTTTCTTTGCTCCCATTACAGTGGTCTTGTAATTTCAGCTGAACTCCTTCAACAAGGATCTAGCTGTTCTATCATCAAAGATCAGATGGCAGTGATTTCCTTTAAACATTTTGAAAGCCTTCCTTAGTGGAACCTTTCTGCTATGTCTCCACATTAGAGATCCGGTACCTCCATGGGATATTACGATTGTGCTCCAGGCCCTAACTTGACAACTCCTTGAATTTGCAGCCACTGTATATATTACATTTTTGAGTTTGAACACAAGTTTCTTGGTTGCTACCACCTCTGCAAGATGAATTTCAGAATTACAAGCACTCTCATGTAAACCTCCATACTTGGTGTTCCATAAGGATCAAGTCTCACTCTGAACTAATCCATCCTTTATCCAAAGTTTGCATCCATAACTAACTTAAATCAATCCATAGAGGTATTCATGTTTTTCATCTACATTTTCTAACAGTAGAGAATACATACTACACATGCTAGATGTGCGTTGTCAACTTATATTCTATCTGCACCGCACTACAAAAGTTAGAAAATCTGTTCAACTTTTTATTGCCTACTATAATTCTAGGCTAGGAAAAGCTGTTATGAAAGTTACTCTCTCCAGATGGTTATCAAACTGCATCTCATTTGTCTATGCCTCACTGAGTGTATGGTTATAGTCCAAACCTAAGGCCCATTCAACCAAAGCAGTGGCTACCTCAACAACCTTTTATAAGACACTACAGATTTATGACATCTGTGCAGTAGTGGCCTGGTCCACTGTGCATACTTTTCTATTTCATTATAAACTGGATGCACAATCTAGATCCCACTCTTCCTTTGGCTCCACCATCCCCAGGAATGCCCTTCCTTGATACCACCCTGTAAGGCAGCTTGGGAATCTGTTCCATATGTTGAATCTGATGAAAATAGACAACACTGGATATGAAAGTTAAGCACTTGTCATAACGACAAATCCGTGTTGTCTGATTTTCATCTGGTTCAACCTCCCATCTTTCCATCCTCCTTCCAAATTATTTGTTTAGATAGCTTCTGGATGCTCAGGTGACCATCTCTGTATTACCAATCTGTGACCAATATTGTCTGTAACCATTACTATCACATTATGTTAATCATTTCACCCAGTCTATTTCCATTATCTGTTTCTAGAGACTATATTTTTGCAATAGTAGGTATACACATTATTCTGTAGAGTAAACTTGATCTGAGGTATTGGACTACAGTACAGATAATTCTGGGTAGGGGAGGAGTCAGAGTCCTGGAACTGTGACAGCTTCTAATTCAGTGCTAAGGTTGCACCTGATTGGATCTGACATCCAATATGTTGAACCAGATGAAAATCAGACAATATGGGTATATTGTTATGGCAAGAACATAACTTTTATTTTCTATTAAAGAGAGCTCTGCTTCAAGTAGATGGAAAGCCTGTTCAAGAGAATGGGAATTATCTGAGAAACATACATTCAGTAGGGTCTTAATAAATCTGCTACCTGTACTGCTTGCAACTGTGGAGAAAATGCTGTTTATTCTATAAAATTTGGGACTGCAAAAAAAAAAAAAATCTTTGAAAGGAATTAATGAACTAGCTACACAGGATTACATCTTTTAGTCTACATGATTTACCCCAGAATTCTGTCACTGTATGCTCATAAGTTAATAGGTCCATAGAATGTTACTAGGCTAAAAGCCCTAGCGCCCTGCAAGCCTAGCCATATTTATCCCAAGTTGCCCAATGTCAGTGGATAGGTGAGTGAAGTTCACAGAGGCTAGGGTCTATGGCAGCTAATAATTCCTTCATATGTCCAGGAGGAACACGGGCATAATGTAAGGAATGAATTTGTGGTCACTCATCCATTGATATTGGTTGCATTTGAAGAGGGTTAGGGAGGAGCTCTATTTCATATAAATTGGAAGTTTGTTCCAGAGAAGTAGCAGTCTTTGGGAGATGTATGAATCTCTACAGCATGACCTGCTCATGTCAGAGGCAAGGTTAAGATCCCTGGAGTGAGTGACCTTTGTGCAGTTTGATTTATGAATGTGTAGCATTTCTATCAGGGCTGAGTCAGAGACTGCCCTGTAAACCAGGCACAGGTAACCCCTCAGCAACCTGTAGGAGACAGAATAGTGACAGGTCATTCATTTTTTCTGCATAAGATTTGTGTTGTGCACCCTGTAATTTCTTGGTGAGAAACCTCTGTGTTCTCTCCAATTGTTGCAGGTATGTGGTAAGGTACATGCAAAAGGGAGCACTGTGCTGAATTATTGGTCTGATAAGGGCTGAGTATAGTGTAATTATAACATCCTTAGATCTAGATTTTATGCTTTTACTTGTAAGATGTGCCATATAGAAGGATTTCCTTACTACTGTGGATACATAATGGTCAAAGTTCGGGTTGCTATCAAGCTGATTACTCAGATCACACACCACTGTATCTGCATTTAGTGGGGGTTGCTCTCTATAATGTAATTAGCAGTGTGTCAGCTTTCCCAGAAGGAATAATTATGCATTTTTTCCATTTGGCTTTAATCTGTGGCTTTGGCATAAGTGTGTCAAAAGCTACACCAATATTGCAATGATTGTATGTGATGAGAGATTTGTTTTTACTTCTGTGTATTCAAAGTTTATTTATTTTTATCGTTGGTTTGTTGACAATTTATTTTTGTTATGGAAAGAGACTGAGGAAAACCTTGTGGCATTTCATGAACACTAATACTACCATTGGCGTTTTGAGGTTTAGTATGAATAAATCAGCTAGTTAGATAGAGTTTTTGGATGTTTCTATAATTAAAAAGATGGATAATATAAAATGTATAGATACGAAGGTATATAAGAAGACCTGTTATAGGAATATCTACTTGCACCATCAGAGCATGCACCCTACATGCATTTTTAGAAATATCATTAGAGGTCAGGGCATGAGGGCTTCTAGATTGAATGCTAGTGAAGCATGTTTCTCAGATGAACTGGATTCTCTGAGAAGCAAGTTTAGAGGCAGAGGGTACAGAGGAGGAGGTTGACAGCATTTTGAACATGATACCAGGATACAGATCTACACAGGGAAGCCGTATTTCTCTGAGGGTCCCTGGTGGGCAAGAGATGTACAGACTAGGAAACATATGAATAATCATTGTAGTAGGATACCTGTGATTTATTCAAGCAATGTTAGGCAGATAACACATATTGTAAGAAACATTGGCAGGTTTTGACTGCGGATCCTGAGGTTAGGTCTATTGTTGGTGACATGCCTCATTCCTTGTATAAGAATAAGAAATCATTGAAAAGGATGCTATGTTACCCTAGGATTGGTGATGACAGAGTTCAGGCTGACTCTCAGTATGGTACATCTGCTTGCTTTAATTGCAGGTATAGATTCGACCGATAACTTTATACATCCAGATACAGGCAAGGAGTTTAGCTTCAGGGTGAATGCCGATTGTAACACCTGTCAATAAGTATATTTAGCATATTGTGCAGTATGTCTATCATTTTATGTAGGTAAAACTGATAAATGGTTATGGGATCAGGTGAGAGAACATCTCTACAGCATTAGTACAATGTCTACCACCAATGCACTGTCTAAACAAGTTAGGCTGAATAATGAAATGCACAAGTTCAGGTTTTTAGTTGTAGAGACCATTAAGATAAATGAGCGTGTGGGGATATTAGAACCCTGACTGAGACATCTGAAATGAGATGGATAATTCAGTTAGGGGCTTATAGGCAACATGGATTAAATGATAGGGTATCTATAAAACCAAACTTTAAGGGCAGGGTCTCTTTAAGTAACATTTTTTAGGATTGATAAAGAACTTTTTATTTTAAGTGAGGAAAAGTATTGTTTTGTATGTCTACCATATGTGGAGAATGTAGTTGTGTACGGTATATATTTTTAGATTATATTTTTAGAATGTGCAAATACATCTAACATTAATCATTTAATTAATGAACTGTTCCTATTGGCTGTGTGATGTAGTTAAACTGTTTCCTGTGTTGCTATGTTGTCTGATAAAGCAATAGTTTTTGATTGTGAAAGCACTCACATCAACATTAAATGTTTTTTTTAAGATAAAAAAAAAACAGCTCCAAAGAAATAAACACTATTTAATCAAGTAATGCACACAAAAAAGTAACTGGTAAGTACTTGCGTTTATGACAAACTTCATCATTACTTGATTAAATAGTGTTTATTTCTTTGGAGCCTTTTTTTCTTATTTTATTACTTTGCGTTCAGTTTTGAGTCTTTTAGTTTTATTAGATGGTTTTTAGTCATACCTTGGACTTGTGTGGTTTCATAGGTATTTGTACTATTGTTTGTGCCATCATTTGGTTCACTCTGCCCTTTGTGTTTGTTTAAACTTAAAGATACGAATACAGCAGTGCACTTTAAGTAGCTTATAAAAGTGTGATTATTCAATAAAACTACTTTGCTTTGTATAAATGAGCCAAAAGCCACTCAATTGTACATAATTTCTAAAGGCACTAAAAACAATATAAGCTGATTAATAAGCCTTCCAGCCAGTAAAACTACATGCATAGGTTCATAGGTTCTTAGGTATTTACTAGGCTAAAGACCACAAGGGCCTTTTTAAGCTTAGCCATGCATCCCAAATCTCTGATGAGTTCTGATACCCTTGATAAGTGGAAGCATGGGCATGGGAGATGAACCATTTACAAGTTACCTGTTTGCATTAGAGACATAGGTGCCAAACCAAGGATGAATTTCCAGTTTCCATCCAATTGTCCAAGTAGTACTTAAATTGGATTAGGGAGAAACTCTGCTTCACATGGGTGGGAAGCCTGTTCCATACATGGGGTAGTCTCTGGGATACATACCTATCTCTCCAGCAGGTCCTATTTATATCACAGGTAAGGATTAAGTCTTTAGAATGGGTAATTCTGGTACTGTTTGTTTTGTGGATATGCAGGAGGTACATCAGAGTGGGGTCTGACAATGCCCTGTATGCTAGGCACAGATCTCCCCTCAAAAGCCTGTAGGTGACAGAATACAGGGATAGGGGCATGAGGCAGTCTGCATAGGACATATTACTTATACCCTGTATTCTTTAGTGAGGGACATCTGTGGGACATTCCAGTTGTTGGATATGCCTGGTTAGATACATACCAAAGGTGGTATTGTACTCAATGACAGGTCTGATGAATGCCGAATACAGTGGAACAATGGCTTCCTTAGACTTAGATGCCATATCTTTGTTTATAAGTTGTGCAACATAGAATGATTTCTTCACCACTGTAGACACGTGATAATCAAAGACTAGATTACTATCTATGTGTGTCCCTAAGTCCCTGAATAATGGGTCAACTCTGAGGGGTGTGTTGTCAATATGATAGTCACCATGGATGGATGACTTCCCAAAGATACTATTATGCATTTCTTCATATTTAGCTTTAGTCCATGACTCTGACACCAGTTGTTTGTCTGTCTCAGCCCCTCCTGTAGAACATTTCAACATCTCAAGAGTTTCCCCAGAAAAAACAGACCATGCTATCTCACAGTACACTAGATAGAAAATCCACTGACCTCTTAATGTAAAAAGAAGTACCTGCTAGTGTAACGCCCGTGCACTAGCCCAGTAATCAAGGAACCTCAATCCTCACCACTAGCACCAGTGAGGGGCGTCCACATTGGGAGGTTAACAAGTACACACATAGTAAAGTACAATTTCCAATAAGAGCATGCAGAGATCACAGTCAGTCTATAGCTGGTTTCTCTCTTTCTCTCCAGATCCCAGATCTGAAGACCAATACAAAATGCAATCTCTTTCTCTTGAGATAATTATTAAATTGACAATACACATCACTGCTGAGTGATTTCAGATTACATCATCTTGTCACTTCTGCGTAAGTTTCCCAGGCTCACAGAACTTAAAATGTTACATTTCTTTGTGATCTGCAGCTGCCAGGAAGTCACAGCAATAAAAGATACTTTACATGTGAAATTTAAGGAGAGGTAAGCACTAGGTAGCCTAACTACCACAAGAGTGGTTTCTGGCCCAGAAATTGTAGTTTTTGGCTGTTTGGCAGTTTTTCTGTCTCTTCTGCATCAGCATAGTTTAAGGTTTTATTATATATGCCTTTTTAGTGGTACTTATGTGTAGTTTTAGAGTATAGAAAAAATATTTAAGTGACAATTTTGGTCAGGCTTTTAAAAAAACTTCTGGTTCAGTATTACATAAAAGAAGTTATTTGAGTGTATTGCTTTAAATTCAAGGGATACAGCAATTAATGTAATTACCGACATCTGCCTTAACTTAGTGCTTTGTTTTAAAATGCTTTGAACTAGTGTTGTTGGTTGTCTGAAGAAGTTCTGATAGTTATCAGAACGAAAAACGCTGGTGCAGCGTTTTACTTTTACTTTTGTTTTGGTGAATAAAGCAGTGTCTTTACAACTTTTGGTACTAAGTACATTGGACTGGATTATTACCGACAGTTACCTGAATTTTTGTACCTGCATGTGCCTAGCTTTTGGAGCTGACTTACCAACATTTTTTTCTTAGTTTTCTGTGTGATTTCTTTTGGTTGCTGGTCGTGGGATTTGTTGGTAGTCAGCAAAAAGGCATGGAGGACACCATGGAAGACAATGTCCTTTCTCAAGGGAACTTGACCCAGTTACTAGAGATGATTAACTCAAGGCTTGACCGCTTATCGGAGAAGGTCGATGGCGTCACTCACTCCAGCGGTACCCTGAGGTCTTCAGCAGGCAACAACGGTTTACCAGTTTTGGCTTCACATGTGGATAGTAATGTTGCAGCAGGTCCATCGCACATCAGACAACCAGGTGAAGCAGTTATTCAAGTAGAAAACCGGATTAATACTGGCAGTAATACTGGTGGTTTATTGAACGTACAAACCTGGTTAACTACAGAATTGGAACTGGATAGCACACAACCAGGTACTGTAACTACACATACGAGTGAAAGTGGCAATTCAATGACAGAAAAATTGAAGTTATTTGACATCAAACTGTTAAAGATAAAAAAACTTCAGCTTGAATTGAACTATTTTAATAAATGTATTAAAGAAAAAATTGTACCCAAGGGCTTGAGGCATTATTCTTACCCTACGGGGTTGGAATATAGCTCAGATTTTTATAATGAACTTATCAGTATTTATAATAAACAAGGCTTAGAAATTTTGCATTGCATGGTTAAACATTACCAGCTTTCCCTTGACTTGATTACAAAGGAGGTGCAAGCATTGGAACAAGATATTAAAGCAGACTCAGACTTCAACAGATACCAGTTTGAGTTTGATAGAACTTTTTCTAGCATCGCTCAACAAATGATTAAATTAAAAGATAATAAAATAAAAAAGCTTAACAGGGACTTGAAAGCATATGGGGAAGGGACGGCTTTCCCCAAACCACCTGTGGCACAAAAAGGTTTACGTAACTATAAAAATTTTGTAGATCATAACGTTTACAAGGATCAAAGAAGAAACGTACCAGATAATAATTTTTCAGTTGACTTGAACACAGGTCCTGGACTAGATGCTAGATATATTATTGATGATGATGACATTTTTGAGGAGGGAACTGATGGCTTTAACCAACCTATTGGTATTGATAACAACAATCAAAGGCAAAACAAGGATTTTCAAAAAAACTACAGAGGGGGGAGGGGGGGCAACTGGAAAGCGCATCCAGCTCAGGGAGCCAAACGGAGATACAACACACGGAGCAACAGCAAATACCAGAGCTAAAACTGTTTGAAACATTATATAATAATGAAGGTGATTTTACTGTTTACAACTTCACTGAGTGCTGTATTGATCAAGTATTGGTGGAATTATTTGCCAAGGGTCTCACATTTGTTCCATCTAAAAAATGTGACATTGCTGAACTTTTAATTGATTTTAAGTTATTTATTCACAAACTGAACTTGAATATTTTGTTTGGTAACTCATCATACAGTAACAATGAACTGAGAATAGCTAGTTCCTTTAACCCCCCCCCCCCAGAATAGCACAATAAGTATGTTCGAATATTTTTGTGAAAATGAGTTCAGAAATGTTCTGAAGGATTCATCCAAAACCAGATTTAAGCCTAACATTTCTGAAGAGGAAAAAACCCTTCTTACTATGCTTAGGAATTTATCACTTAGGCTTATGAAACCAGATAAAGGCGGAGGTTTAGTGGTATTGTACAACGAAGACTACTCTAACATTATGTTGACATTGCTGGAAAGTAGCACCTATGCATTAGTGAGCAGAAATGAATTAAATCAGGCTTATAATAGGATTAATATGTTTATTAGTGACTTGTTTATGGATGGTCGTCTTACCTCAGAACAACATAGTTATTTAACCATGTTGGCACCACGGATCCCTAAAATCTTTGGGATCCCAAAATTGCATAAAAATGTAATGAACCCCCCTTTTAGAGCATTGGTTGACGCACGCCAATCAATTACGTATCCCTGTGCTAAGTTTGTGGACAAGATTTTGAAGAACTATGTGGCCTTAGAAAAACAAATTTTAAAGGACTCGTGGTCATTTTTACAGAGTATAAAAGCCATGACTTTTGATAACACAGTAAACTTCTTAACTGTGGATGTCAGTGACCTATATTCTTGTATTCCACATGACCTGGGGGTAGAATGGGTAGTGGAACACATCAGGGCTAAAGGGGCTAACGATAATGAATGTAACTTGGTAGAACAACTTCTTGACATCATTTTAAAGAACGACTTTGTGGCGTTTGAAAACAAGTTATTTGTCCAAAAAGTAGGTGTGGCGATGGGGTCACCAGTGGGATCAAGTTTCGCGAACTTGGTTTTAGCGTATTGGGAAAATAACTATGTTTTCAATAGCCACTTGGTCAACCAGATTATTAGTTACAAAAGATTTTTGGATGATATTTTCATTCTTTTTAAAGGAGACCCAAAAGAAGCGGATCTACTTGTTAGCTTCTTTAATTCCACAACTACCTTTTTAAAGTTCACCTGGAATTTTCAAGAAAATACTATTAATTTCTTAGATGTGGAATTGAGTAAAAATAGGGGTCACTTTTCAGCCAAAATACATAGAAAAGCCACATATTCCAACAGCTTTCTCCATTTCACCAGTATGCACCCTCTTCACCAAAAGAAAGCTGTTGTGAAGGGTCAACTGGTGAGAGTGGCAAGAATGGTGACCATGAAAGATGATTTTGAAGAAGAATGTGATCTGCTATACCTTATGTTTATAAAGAGGTTACCCTGCTTCCTTCCTAAATATAATTTTCCAGGAAGTAAAGGATAAAAGGGATAAAGGGATATATAAACCTATTTTGGGAAATGACCTAGGGACTATAACATTAGACCTGGTCATTGACACAGGTCTTAACAGCAACAACACAATGATCGATGGTATAGGAAAGATGGATCAAACTAGTCCTAACAGTACCGAGACAGATAGGAATTTTGCGACAGCTTTATATTTACATATTGTCCAGAGGCACTTGAAATAGGTAAGGTAGTCAGAAAATATTGGAGTTTTTTAACATTAGACAGGAATGTTGCCAATATTTTGAACTTTAACCCCATAATAATATTCAAAAGAGGTATTAACATGAAAAGAGTACTAGAAATGAAGGTACCAAAAAAACAAAATAGAAATGGGATGAGAAAATGTGGTGCTTGCAAATATTGTAAGTATTTAATGACCTCGGATCAATTTACTATTAGAACAACGAGCTACTCTGTTAGGATCATACACATGTGATTCTAAGGCTATTGTATATCTGGCACAGTGTGGGCAGTGCCCATCATTTTATATAGGAAAGACGGAGAGACGCTTGCGTGATAGAATGTATGAACATTTATACGCAATTAGCAAGGGTAAAAATGATAATGCTCTGGCAAGACACTGTGCCAGGTACCCAGACCATGTATTCTCGTTCATGGCCATAGACCAAATTGTGAAAGACTTAGTGGATTTTAGCTTTGTGAATGACCAATTTTTAAAATTGGAACTAGAAAAGAAAGAATTAGCGTGGCAGCTTCGTTTAGCTGCAAATAGAGACCCAGGGTTAAATGAGTGTTGTTCAATTTCTTGTATTTTAAAGATAAAAAGTTTACTGAGGTAGTTCATTTTTTATTATTCCTATTGCTGTTGGTGTTTGTCATTGAAGGCCCTTGAAGGTGTAATTAGAACCAAAACACAGCTTTGTAAGTAAGCAGTATTTAACAATACTTACTAGCATCAGCATAGTTTAAGGTTTTATTATATATGCCTTTTTAGTGGTACTTATGTGTAGTTTTAGAGTATAGAAAAAATATTTAAGTGACAATTTTGGTCAGGCTTTTAAAAAAACTTCTGGTTCAGTATTACATAAAAGAAGTTATTTGAGTGTATTGCTTTAAATTCAAGGGATACAGCAATTAATGTAATTACCGACATCTGCCTTAACTTAGTGCTTTGTTTTAAAATGCTTTGAACTAGTGTTGTTGGTTGTCTGAAGAAGTTCTGATAGTTATTAGAACGAAAAACGCTGGTGCAGCGTTTTACTTTTACTTTTGTTTTGGTGAATAAAGCAGTGTCTTTACAACTTTTGGTACTAAGTACATTGGACTGGATTATTACCGACAGTTACCTGAATTTTTGTACATGCATGTGCCTAGCCTTTGGAGCTGACTTACCAACATTTTTTTCTTAGTTTTCTGTGTGGTTTCTTTTGGTTGCTAGTCCAGATACAGATTTACTATATCCAGGACTGTTTGTAAGCTTCTGAGCCCCCAAGCCTTTCTGTGTTGGAGGGAAGCCTTCTAGCTTATCAGTGAGAGTGGTAAGCACTGGGTAGCCTATCTACCACAAGAGTGGTTTCTGTCCCAGAAATTGTAGTTTATTGGCCGTTTGGGCAGTTTTTCCATCTCTTTCAGCCTTCTGGGTTAAATGGCCAAGTTTGCGCTTGTTTCCCACCTTTCCTGTAACTAGTCTAGTCCAGATACAGATTTGCTGTATCCAGCACTGCTTGTAAGCTTCTAAGCCCCCTCCAAGCCTTTCTGTTTTGGAGGGAAGCCTTCTAGCTTATCAGTAAGAGTGGTAAGCACTGGGTAGCCTATCTACCACAAGAGTGGTTTTTGGCCCAGAAATTTTGGATTCTGGCCCAGAAATTGTAGTTTATTGGCTGTTTGGGCAGTTTTTCTATCTTTTTCAACCTTCTGGTTTAAACGCCCACATTTGCACTTGTTTCCCACCTTTCCTGTAACTAGTCTAGTCCAGATACAGATTTGCTGTATCCAGGACTGTTTTTAAGCTTCTGAGCACCCCAAGCCTTTCTGTGTTGGAGGGAAGCATTCTAGCTCATCAGTGGGAGTGATAAGCACTAGGTAGCCTATCTGCCACAAGATCCAGGTAGAGATTCTTAGTTTTAGCACTTGAATTTGCTTATTCATGCTCAACACTTGTTCAGAACTTGTTGTTAGCACTAAATAATCTACAAATTACTACAGCACTCAACCTTCCTCATTACCTAGAGGAAAACAACTCTTGTATTTCTTTTCAACACTTGCTTAGAGAAAAACAGCTCTTATACTCACTTTCCTCACTTGTCTAGAGGAAAGTAGTTTTATATTCATGCATGTCCAAGGGGAAACTCCCAATGTTCTCTCCTATCTATATGGTGAATCTGGGCATCTTGGGGCAATGCAGCAATTGCTTCATGTACACAGACAACCTTCTCCTCCTACCACCCAACACCACAACCTGTGAGAGATGCACTTATCTAGCCAAACTGGAGGTAAAGCTCTCAACAACCAAGATTGAACTTGACAGTCAAGAGGAGAAGGTAATCACCACACCACACTCATCACATAGTCCCACTAAACCTACACCACCAAAATCCACACATAGAAACACAAAAATAGTCATGGAGGCTCTCAGTAATAATCTGCTGAAGCAACAGAGACCTCCAAAGCAGAAACACAAGCAACCTCCACCCTCCAACACAACCCAAATGACACATAGCCCACAGAATCAGTGTGCCACTCAACTACAGCCCATAAGGCAAAACAATGTACCAAACACACTAGTCATAGGTGACTCTATAGTCAGGCACACTGATGTCCAACTCACCAGGCTAAACAACGAGAATGTTACTGTCAGCTGCCTGTCGGGTGCCAGGATCTGCCACATAACCCACGCACTCAAGTCACTCCACAACAAGTACAAATATGACTCTGTCATTGTCCATGTTGGTGTGAATGACCTGACGTACCTCCCTGGACTACATGAAAAAAGACATGGAAGATCTTGTAACCCAGGCAGGTATGACCCTAGCCCTGAGTAGCATCCTGTCATTGCCCAGAATGATACCGCAGTACAAGGACAAAATGATTGACTTCAACAATTGGCTAAGCTTCTGGTGTCATTCTAAGGGGATCCAGTATCTGCCTGGGATGACATGGTCAACAGACCATGATGCTTTGCCAGAGATGGCCTGCACCTGTCACCCCTGGGATTCCAGATACTGCCTAAGGCTCTTGCTGCCCCTATAGTGCCTTTCTAGGTAAGTTTCAAATGACAAGTTTACCACCATAACAGGAACAGGCAAGCAAAAACTGAGGGTAATGCTTCTCAATGCTAGAAGTCTAAACCTCAAAATACACTCCCTCAAGGCACTCCTTAAAATGGAGAACATTGATATCTGTACAGTGAGAGAGACCTGGTTTAAGGCTCCAGAGAGCACCCCTGCATTACCAGGCTATAACTCATACCACACTTTTCAGCCACCTAACCTGGACCAGAACACCAAAGACGGAGGTGTGTCCATATTCATTAAGGATATCCACACCTCCAGGCTAATTGCTCAGCATAATGCATCCGAGGTTATCCAAGTTCAACTAACTCTGGGCAAAACTGCAATCTAAATTGTAGCTTGCTACAGATCTCCCACCATGCCCCAGGATTCCCATTCCTCTTTTCTTGATATACTGTAAAATATTAGGGTTCAACCAAACACCCTAATAATGGGCGATTTCAACTAGCCCACCATTAACTGGGAAAACTATTCATGTACCAACTCCTTCAATCAACCTTTTCTGGAATTCATAAATTCCAATGCCCAGGACCAATTTATCCACACCCCCAACAGGGGTAACAATATCCGAGACCTAGTTATTACCAACATGAGTGACCGGTATTCCACACCTGAAGTCAACTCCTCATTGATAAGATCTGACCATAAGCTAATCACCCTAGATATCCACATCCCGCCCCCACTCCACATTAAGGAAATCATGGTAAAAAAATTTCTCCAAAGCCAACTTCATGCTTCTTAAGACAGAAGTGGCGAACATCAAGACACCCAAGGACATGGACAATACAGTTATGACTGCTGAATCCTACACAGATGCACTCTATAAGCACTTACATGAGTGCATGAATCGTGCAATCCCAAACAGAACCAAGATGCTATCCTCCAAAAAATGGAAGCTAATCTGGTGGTCCCCTGCCATAAACAAACTCTACAACAGAAGGAAGAAACTGTTGCAAAAGAGAGTAAAATCCCATGAGTGGAGGAGTTCCCTGGTCAGCCTCAGTAAGAAGCTGAGATCTCTTATAAGATCCTCCAAAGCTAGCTACGAAAACAAAATTGCCACTGATTCTAGGGACAAACACAAAGCATTCTATAGCTATGTCAAGAATCTCAATGGCAACACCCAGTTTTGCTCTGAGTTACAGCACAATGGCATGAAAATTACAGAACCAACTGATATTGCCAACATCATGGCAGATAGGTTCAGTGCTAACTATACCCCCCCTCATCCCCTAAAGGGCCCATATCTATACAGGAAAAATGCAGAGTCCCTGTAATCACAACTATGCAGGTAAAAGCTGTACTCTCTAAAGCCAAAAACACAGCATCCAGTGGACTGGACAACATTCCTGGCTGCGTTTTACATGAACTTCAGAATGACCTGGCTCCCCACCTAAGCACCATGTTCAATCATAGTTGCACATCAGGCTTTGTGCCCACTGAATGGTGCACAGCAACAGTTATCACACTCTACAAAGGAGGAGCCACGACTAATCCCGGGAACTATCGCCCTATTAGCCTGACAAGCCTGGTCTGTAAGGCCACAGAATGTATCATAATGGAACTCATAAACAAAGACATTGGTAACGTCCAAACTCTGGACCCCACCCAGTTCAGGTTTGTGAAAGGCAGATCAGGCCTTCTGAACCTGATTGACTTCTTTGAGGCAGTCATCAAAGCTGTAGACGAGGGTAAAGTGGTTCACACAGCCTTTCTTGACCTCACCAAAGCTTTCAACACCATCCCCCATTCTGGAATTATAGCTAAACTCACTAAACTAGGTATAAATCCTTACGTAACAAGATGGGTTGCCAAATGGCTCACTGACAGAACCCACACTGTAAAAGTTGCAGACTCCAAATCTGACTTCAAACCAGTGACAAGTGGATTACTACAGAGTTCAGTCCTGGGACCTCTCCTGTTTGGTATCTACTTCTCTGAAGTACAGGCTAAAACTGAAGGTCTTTGGCTAATGAAGTTCGCAGATGACTGCAAACTAGGAGCCATAGCTGAGTCCCCAAATGATGCGGACATCCTACAGAAGGGTCTCACTGAGACAGATGCCTGGTGTCAGAGCCATGGCCTCAAGCTCAGTGCCAAAAAGTGCATTGTCATCCCCTTTGGTAAAAACTCTGTACCCATGAAATACTACATAGGTGGCAGTCTACTTAATGCCAAATGTGCGATAAGAGACCTGGGGACTCAGTTGGACAGTAGTCTCTCCTTTGATAATCACATCACCACAGTAGTCAGGTAATCCTTCTATGTGGCACACCTCATCACAAAAGGGTTCTCATCTAGGAAAAACAGAGGTTGCTGTTTCCCTCTACTCAACACTTATTAGACCCATTATAGAGTACCATGCCCCTTTTGAAATGTACCTCACAAGACATCTGCAGCAGCTGGAAAGGCCACAGGGGTACCTCACAAAGAGGATTACTCGCCTCAAACAGATGCCCTGTGCTGGCTGTCTCAAAAAACTCCAACTTTACTCCATAGCATATCACCTACTCCGAGGTGATCTTTGCCTAACATATAAAGCTATGTCAAACTCAGAACTGTTGGACACACTACACCTAAAGAAATCCCAATCCCTCCAAGCTACATGCTCTAGGGACCTAACTCTTGTCATCACAATAAACAGAACATGCTGGAGGGATAGATTCCTGTCCCAGGGACTTCCCATACCCTGGAACAAGCTACCCATCTATGTCAAGCAAAGTTTCTCATTAGCATTCTTCAAGAAAAATCTTGATAAGTGGATGGGAAATAGGAAATACACCCCGGGGATCACTTGGGTGGCTCTGCTCGACAGGGGCACAGGAAAATAACTTTCTTGGGTGGCATTATCCAGGGAACCTTGTTGGCTAGGCTTATTTAGGCCCTTGGGCCGATAGCTTTGTACCTACCTATGAACCTATGAACCTATGAATCAATAGAAAGAAGCTCCTAGCCCAGACATCCTGTCTCTTAGCTTGAGATCACACACAGTCAGAAAATTATTATTTTTTTTTATCAGCTTATTTTCTTAGAGTTTGCAGGTTAGATCTATATGTCCCAGTTTTCTACCATGAAAACATACATTACATAGCCATTGAGTTTATACACATTTCTGTTCTTTTCCCAGCAGGATGCATTGTGGTTACAGTTTTGAAGCTCAGCACATAACAGTTTTCTTACATTTGTAAAACAAGCCTCTGGATCATATTAATATTTACAATGACCTAGAATTAGTTACAAAATTCTATTTAGCTAGGCTGGGAGCCTTCACATATTGTCACAGCTAAAGTATAAAAATAGAGTCTATGTCATAAAACCAAAAACACAAATTCTCGAACGCTCACATAAGCGAATAATCAAAAACTCAAAACTGGTATTGTGGGTGGCTGTGCCCCCACACCCCCCGCTAAATATATATTCCTACTTCGAGATCACACTACAGTGAGGAAGGGACAAATATTCAGATCTTCACTGTACTGCAATCCCAAAATACGACTTTCGAGTTTTTGACTATTCACTCATGTGAACGTTTGAGAGTTTACATTTTTGGCTTTCTGAAGTAGACCGTAAAAATACTTTATCCAACAGCTACTGTAACTAGATAATGAATTCAGAGCAAGTAAATCCATAGAACAGACAATGAGAGGCAAAATGCACTTTTTCAATACAAGCACAAGAAAAGGAAAATAAATAATTCAAAATTTCAACAGCAGTATAGAAAGGGAGGAGCTTAATAAGCTTGGGCAGCTTTAAATTGCCAGGTTTAAAAAACAAATCAGCAAACAGGAGGGTGGCTGGGTAAAACTAGTAGGGAATCAGCAGCAGTGATTTAATTTATTCAGGCTTGAAATCTTTTCATCAAAAGATAAAGGCCCAGAAATCCACTTTGTATTTATGTATCACTCTAGAGAAAATTAGCTGATGAAAAAACGTGAAATGCATAGCCTAGAAAATTTAAGTGCCTAGCTCTCACATAGAACAAAAACACCAGACAATGCAGATTTCTTGAAACAGAAAACAAAATGGAACAGGCAAAACAGAAAGCAGCTCTGTCAGTCACAGACAAAAAAATATAGGCTTACTTTCCTCACCCAGCAGGGAATCACCAGCAGTGCTTTAGTTAATACATTCTTCCATGCTAAAGTTAGGCTCTTAGTATTAAAATGGGTATTTACTGCTTCTTTTTGTTTTGTTTTTTTTTTTTTGGGGGGGGGGATGGTCAAAGTCTAATAATTTGACAAAACAAATTTATTTCTTGATTATGTCATCTTGCTCTAAATAGATTTGTGTAGTAAAACAAAAGAAAATCTTCTTAGCAACAAAAATCTTGCTTATCACTAAGAAAATATGGACCAAAAACTAATATGCATATACACTTGCATATTTATTTTGTTATATAATCTTTGCATAAAGATGAGAAAAACTACTTGAAAAAGCCCAGCACTACGGCCAGGTGAAAGTGCTTGTATTTATCTGTTGAATAAATTATTTGTTGCTTTCCGGTGCATCCAGACCATTTTTTCAGTTATTAGTTACCAGTTTTATGGTCTGTGTTCTCCACGTTTTGTTTGTTTATACATCCATTTATGTTATAACATAAACATTATATATATTTGTATAAATATTCAGTTCTGTGTACAGATATGTTATGCTTTCTTTTGCAATATTATAATGACACTATAGAGACATATTGACATGTGCACATGTTTCTTCTAAGAAATACCTTCAATTATGCAACCTTGGTATAGATTTTTTAAACCTATATTTAATATATAGCCCCACAAAATACTTAATATAGAACTCTGGCTTTCTTGCCACTTCCTGATCAACCCACTCAGCCAGCTAGCCGGGGCCTATGTTTCTGTAAGTCCTCGTACCTGTTTCTGCAATAGGGGACAGAGTGGGGGATCTGTCAGGGATGACATGTGCTTACCCATCTCCTGTCAGATGTCAATCATTTTTCCAATTAAAAGCTCTAATACATGCCTGGATCTTATCCAGTATGAATCACTCAGAAGGCTGAGCACAATTTTGGTCTCCTTGTCAGACCAGCTCGGAACATGACCATGAGCCTTCACAGATGTTGCCATCATTCAAAGTTGTAGTACCACAATGAAGAAAGTATGTGCGGGCTGTGGTTCACAGGTTTATAATTACTCCATCTCAGGTGTGACACCAAACAAAGTTAACCAGTATTAGTTTGGTTTGACCAAAAATGCTTTATCACCTACATTTTTAAAGGAATGCTTTCATATGTCATTTATATGGTAGATAAATGTCTTTAATGGAATCATGATTTTTTTTTTATCTTACTTAACAATTGCTACTGCTGCTATGCATTGCTTTTGCTACCTTTTTGAAATATTATACCTAAATGCCACTTATACATTCCTGATACAGTATAACAGCAGTATTATTTTTTTCTTTGTTTGGGGGTTACTTTTCGTAGAAATAAATATTCTTGTGACTGTGAGTACTAACTTTTAATAAATGCTAAATGTGTTGAGTTGAAAAGGTGTTCCAGATGATGTTGGATGGGCAGGGATTATACATCATAGTTGTGCAAACTCACATGCATATGCCTCCATTTTGCATTTTCTAAACATATTCACGTTAGAGAATAACTAAAGTTATTTGCACATTCATCCAATATTCTGAATATTGCTGAGGAGTGCTGTGGACTCTGCCTCTGTTTCCAGTGCATTCACATGAACCCTAGGCTGTGCTCACAACTAGCCAAGGCTTATTTAAGTGAATAATTGAATTACACATTTACGTATTAATGTGATACATAGAGATAAGTGCAAAAAGGTTACATTGGATACAAAACATGTAAATGACCCTGAACTTATGCAAATAAGTTTAATACTGCCATTATTAACTTACAATTATTCAAGTTAGGTATAAAATGGTTTAGGAAATGGTGGACTTTTAAAGAAAGCAAAAATAACAGAAATATTGCAGATTAATATGAAAAAGTTTAACATGATGTATGATTACTGAGCTCTCTTAAAGAAATTATTGCTTTTCTGAAATGATGGGCACAGGAGCAGTGGGAATTATTAGTGATGACTGAGAAAATAATTTATGTTCATGTCATTTAGTGATTGTGTCTACATGGTAGAAATGCAGTGACTTAATAGTGATTTAGCCTGAGTGTCACTGCAGAAAGAAAAATGACAGTATTATGAATTTAACAAGTGGTGGGGAAGGTTGGATCTGTTAACAAACTGCTTGGCTTACTAATGTGAATCTAATTACAATACTGCAAACATGACTTCAGCACAACTTTACCTGGCTGGACTGAGATTCTGCATGTGGATATAATTATGTGATTTGTGTCACCTAACTTTTTTTTTCTGAAGAAGATTGGCATGCTTACATTGTTATGTTGTTGGACTGATGATTACATAAAAAGTTTTTTTTTTGTGAATGACCGTGGCATATTTTTTTATGTGCAGCCAGGAGGGAAATCATATCCTTATGGAACCTCTTAGGACATATAGCAAACATCATTTTGAGAAAGGGCACCCAAACAAGCTGAGAGTACAAAGACCTTGAATCGAGTTGTTATGGATGTTAATAAGGAACCATACATTAACACAACACAAGAAGAGAGCAAATAATATGGTAGGATGTACTAGAACAAAGGTGAGGCAGAATGCAATTGCCCATACCAATTAACACCAGATGAGGAATATTTCCTCTACATTCAGTGGGGATGGCTGTGACACAGAAGATGATGGGACTGGATTAATCAGAAGTGGTGTGGACTTTGGCTATTTCCAACATCTGTAGCAGCAGCACATGTCTGTTCAGGAAAGTTGAATTATAAACAGTGATATATACTTATACAGACAATTGAGTGCTGACATGGAATGATAACATTAAAAACACGACAGTTACTACTAACAGGAGAACTTTCCACATCTGTACAGAATGACAGTGAAGGCAGTGTGGATGGTAAATGCCCCCAAACTTCCTTCCTTGGTCAGTCTACAGTAGTGTATGATATTTTTTATTTATTTATTTATTTTATTTATTTATTTAACATTTGTTTACCGGTAAAGTCCGACTTGGAACAAAGCCAATTTTCAGTGGAGACCCGGGGAGAAATGCTCTCCATGCATGTCTTTAAATTGTGGGAGAAAACAGGACCACCCAATGGAAACCTACGCGAATGCAGGGAGGACATGTAGACTCCACACAGAAGGCATGCCAGCTGAGAATCAAACTGGAGAACCTCTTGCTGTGAGGCAACAATGTTACTGCTGCCCCACTGTGCCATTTTTTATTGATAATGTTTTCAAATCAGTTTTAAAGAGTTGCCAGTGGAAACAAACAGTTGCACTATACCAATAAATTTGGAGGATATCAGCAGTAGAAGGGCTGTTGAAGAAGAAGATGCTGATAACAGTTATATTTATGACTTAGCCAGAGGAAAATGTCTCACACTCTCCATGTTTAAAAGCAGGATTTCACACCTCACAACATGTAACTTTGAAGGAAATGATAGTGCATCACAAAGTCAAGCGCATAATGACATTACACTTACACTTGTACTGGAAGAAAACCCATGCATATTCTATATCAGTATCTCCAAATACAGACCAACACTTTCAGGATGATGGTAGAAATTCAGGGGTAACAAGTGTCAACAGTAACACCTTTACAAAGGGATGCTAGACAAAGGAATTTGTTATAGCTATCCCAGAAAACACATAAAGCATTGGCTGTCCAGCACCAAATGTGCTTTGACATTGTTAGGACTCAGAGCACTCCAACCAAGAGTCAGCTAGAAGTGTCAAGAGTCCTCCTAGGTATGTGTGAGGATTTCCACCACTACATGGAAATGTCAGAGGGTAGAGATAATGACATGACCTAACCTAGTCATATCTCACTAAAGTCCAATAAGAGTCAATCTTTGAAGGGGAAGAATATGGGTACTGTAGGGACACATTGTGGCAAATCACTTGAGACTATAAGTGCTTCTCAAGAAAGTACTGCAGTGTGTAGGTGAGAACAATCCCAACAGATTTCATTCAGACCATGTAAGTGTTCATCTACATCTGGCAGAACCTCTCATTTGAGGACATTATCATGGTCCCTTTGGGCTGTCAGATCAGTGTCTGAAGGACCACTTGCATTGAGTCGGTCACAACATGGGATCAACTCACCATCCAACTCTCACGGCAGTCCCTCTTTAAAATCACTTGCACTGATATCTATCCTATCTCTGAGAGATCTGTATGACACATTTAACCTTGACCTACTGTGATTTAAGTGTGACATTTCAGTTACTTACAATTTGACCTTTAAACATACACACATGTCAATGTTTGTCAAACAGCAATATGTTATTTAAAAAGTAAAAAAAAAAAAAAAAAAAGAAAATTTTTCAGCTGTATGTAATTCATCCCTGTAATTGTATTGCTTAAAAGCTTGTGGAAATGTAGAAAGAAAGATGTATGCCATAACATAAGATTGTATTCATTAACACTATTAATGCTCTATGCATTACCTTTGCTGCAGCTGGCAGTTACAATAATAAGAAATGTAATTGTTAAAATGAATACCCTGCCATTTAAACAAACACTGCTGCCACCTCGTCCTCACCACTGTAGAAATAATAAACCCAGGGATTCAATAAACCCCATGTAGACTTAATGAGAGCACAACATGGAGTTTATGTGCTAACTGCATATGTGTGCTGCGCAGCATGCTTACTTGAATACAAGTACAGTTTCATGGCCAGCAATAGTGTTGCCAGTCACAGAACCATGCAAAGCAGTACAAACACCTGCAGACATTCAGACATGTTTACCCACAGGCAAACCTAGTTCTGTGGGATTGTGTGGAAAGCCAAAATGACTGCCAGTATTTAATATAAGGCAGTGCATAAAGTGCTAACACATTATAAGAAAGTATGGTCAGTGCAGATTACTATGCAAACCTGTTTTAGGCATACTGAATACAAATTTGAGGGTGATCAGCAAGGTACATAGACTGCATTATAATTAATTTATTCTGGGGATGTGTGTGTATTGAAAAGGGCCACACATATGAATTGTAGGAATTTAGACAAGGGAACAAGTCAAGTGAAACATGGTAATGTACAGCAGATAAGGGCATGTCGATGTATGTACACAACAAAGACAAGATGTACACCACAAAGAGAAGACAGTTGTAGCATGAAGAGTAATCACATATCTACATGATACATTATGTACTGCTGTTTAGACCTCCTGTGTGGGTATAGTCATATCATCACACAGTTATTATGTGACTGTCACATAAGGTTACACATCAATGGAGATGACTGATTGTGATATAAGCATCCTGATGTGATCACTGGAGAGTACATTTATCAAGAACAGCAAATGCAGTAGGGGGTATGTGCATATTGTGAGAATGTGCAAAATGAGTTGCTTGAATATGAATGTCATATCAGCATAGCTCTCAGTCAAGCAGGACACACAGCAACAGGCTCATGGACAACAGTAGACAGAAGCATACATAATCATGGACCATATCAGAATAATAACACCAGTCATTTGTGTCACTGACATAAAATACTTGATTGTGAATTAGTATACATGTTCTGCATGAACACATTTGTACAACTGTTATGATTTGTCAGTAATCTAGAAGGAGAATCAGGCACACCTTCTTCAAAAACTAACATCTTTTGGAGGTGTCAACAGGGTCACTCTCATCATCAGTTTAAATTACAATCAATCCTAGCTAGTTGACACGTCTGCATGGCATATATATGACATGATCCACACTTACACAACTGTAACCCATGGCATCAATGTTGTCAATGAGGTATGCATTTACTGGATGCATCACAGGAATACATATCACACATGCATCTTGTAAAACACCTTGAAGGGAGTTTTGCACTTTCAACTCTAATGGCATTGCACAAAAAGAACACATAGTAATGGCCAAAAAGTTGAGTGGTAGCTCACTGTGACAAAAGTGATACGCTTGAGTAAATCATCCCTGGAAGATGTGTTCGGAGGTGCATGTAAATGGCTACATTGTACTTAATTATTGCTGTGATAAGATCTAAGACCAATGGGAATTTAATGCCCTCTGATGTGGATATCCTGCACATATTCAGGAGTTGTGCTACATACAAGGATTAGTCACTGCTCTGGGCACATGCAGGTGGAAGTTCTGCATATGATCTGCCTGAGTATGCAGGACACATATCACTTAGTCTGCTTATAGGGATGTGCTGTCTATATTGTAATTAGTTTGTGTATTTGCTTTCATAAAGGAAGTAATTCTCTATGAATTTGTATTAATCTACCGTGTCTCCATGGCTCTGTCAACAGTCCTTTGTGTGTGTTAAAACTGTCTGCATTATATCAATACAAAGCTTGGATTCAGTGATTGTCTGCAATTTGCAGTCATCCAGAAAGCTGGTTAGACACAGGGTATTTAAGTTTGTCTTGGCATCTGGAACTTTAATAATAAACAGGAAAGAGCCTAGTACAGAATCCTGTGGTATGGACTTGGTCACTGGAGTCTTGATAGAGATGACTTTATACACTTTGACATAATGTTTCTTGCATGTGATCCATTTCTCCACCCATTTAGTGACATAGGTTTTTATTCCCACTTGAGGTAGTTTCTCTGTAATACCCGAAAGGGGAAGTGTGTCAAATGCCTTGGCCAGGTCATGTTACAGAGGATGATTGTGGTTTTCTCATGCATGCCCCTGGTGACCTTCCTGAAGACATCAAACAGATTTAACAGACATGATGCAGCCTTAACAAATCAAAAATGGGTTTGGTGCACATTTGGAAGATTACCTGATTTTTGATAAAGTCCATAATGATTTGTTGGTCAGCCACAAACATGAGTAGAGTCAGGGTTATCAGTCTATAACTCCATGCATCCCCCCCACCAGTCATATGTATGACTACTGATGTACACCTTTCTACAAGAGCACAGGCTGTCTGGAGGTTGTGTTTAAGTAGGGATCCAACTGTGCCCACTAGGTCATGTTTTAATTCAAGCTAAAAACAAATGTGGATGTTGTCAGGGCCCACTGATTCTGTGTTATTAGTCGTAGACAGAACACAGATGAGCTGCTGTCCTTGGAAGATAAACTGAGTAATGTTTGCATATATACTTCCTCTGATGGCCACTGGCAACAAGGGGCTGAGGTGTGAGACAAATTGTCAGCTAGCAGACTGTCTACTTTCTCTGGTTGAGTATGGCAGGTGGCCTCCATAAACAGCTCTGCATTTAGTTGTGTATTCCCCTTAACATTTTGCACTTATTTAATTAAATG
This sequence comes from Protopterus annectens, assembly GCF_019279795.1. Taxonomy (NCBI): domain Eukaryota; kingdom Metazoa; phylum Chordata; order Ceratodontiformes; family Protopteridae; genus Protopterus; species Protopterus annectens. The sequence continues at coordinate 844,622,155 of NC_056729.1, forward strand.
ATTTATGACAACACCTCTGTATATACCCTTGGCTATGCATCACATTCCACACAGTGGTACTGTTTCCACATACAAGTCTAGTGATGTCACATAATTACATCAGTTGTACAACACATACCTATATGTTTTTGACTAGAAAGCTGTATTTGAGTGGCCTGATACCATATAAAGACACATTACAAATGAGCTGGTTGTGGCTAATGCAGAACAGTTACTGACACAAATGCTGACAGTCACACAGTGGTGCTGGTGACCACCTCAATAATCTTCAGAAACATCATCACAATTGTGCATACAATGAATTCCACAAGGTTGCAATTGAATCAAAACATGTGATATTTTTGTGTGTATCATATGTTGATGAAACAAGACTTATGTGACCATATCATCAGTATGAATTTATATTGATGTATGCCACAGAGCATTTACTGATGGTAGGTATACACATACACACATGTGCCATACTGCAAACGTCATAGTGATGGTTGAATGAGAACTGCATAGAATGATGATCTGCTCCACTACAAAAACATATGCCTTACCAAGCCAACAATATAAGGTCAATGGTTCTGAGGAGGTGTAGTACTGCAACTGTTATAAAAGGAACATGTGATCAAATATCAGAATCGGCCAACAATAACCTACCTTACATCACAGATTGTAATACCCACTTAGGCCTACCGTACACCTGGACCTCAATATAGCACATGCCCTACATCACAGATTGTAATACCCACTTAGGCCTACCGTACACCTGGACCTCAATATAGCACATGCCAGTGACAGCAACATTGACATGTGAAATATTCATAGGGTCATAGGACATCAGTAAGCTAATAGACAACATCACATAATTCCTAACCATTATTTTACCACTTAAAACAAATTCCATATATCTATATCATGGAAGATTGTAAGGCTATGTATGTATGCTTGTATTGTTTTGATTGCTCTACATAATGCCGCTGTCCACATGTGATGTGCACCTCCCCATGACAGAAATAGCAATCACACATGCAGTGGTCTGGAGATGGCTTGCTGAGGCTCATGGAATGACTCTGCTTCAGGGTGTCTGTATGCATATTTGACAAGGGGGCATCTGCCATTTCTCCCAGAAAGGATGTCATGTGGCCAGATGAAAAAAGAGGATGGTAGATGCATGAGGCTATTTTAAAGGTTTTCCTAAGTGATAGTGATATGAATAGCAATTCACAAGATTATACAAAGACCATGATATACTATCGACCACTAACACAGCAGTAGACTGGGTCTGATTTGAACATTACACCTGTGTAGATATAGAAAATAAAATTCATACAATGTAGCAATAGCACCACCACATATCTACCTTTAACACTGTCAAATTACACTTTATAGAGAATGATAGCATCACTGTATGCTGAGAAGAACATGTTGGGACGAGTGTCTGACATGGATGTGGAGTCACAACTCAGTGTAAAATTGTCTAAAAAGTAATATTTGAAACTATGTACACTCAAGTTACCTGCTGTCAGATTCGAACTCATAAATACTTAGGTAGAGAAGTTTGAGAACACAGTTTTTACTGTTACTGCCACAACACAAGTTTGACTTGTATATTGTCTGAGTGCATGTCATACAATACGACATCATCAATGAATGTTATAAGAAGATGCTCAGAGGAGTGTCTGACACAGCTGTGGACTCACATACCATTATAAAAATTGTCGCCATACTGATTGCACACACAAACCAGTTGACTACAGTTAGAGCAGAACCCCTACTAAACTATATCCAAAGCACAGTACTTAATGCAAGAACCACAGCATAAGTTTGGCTTTAAGGGTGTCAGACATCACTTTAGAGCTGATGACATCAGCAGTGCATGTTTGTGTGAAGAATATGTTAGTAGGAGTGTCTCACATGCTTTTCTAAAATTGTCTCTTGAATGTGAGCCCACTGAACACAAATCAGTTGACCGCAGTGACAGTAGAACCCCTACATAACTTTCTGCAGAGTACCATATTTAATGCAAGTGCCACAGCACAAGTCCAGCTTTTAAGTGCCAGACAACACTTCATAGCTGAAGACATCAGCATTGTATGTTTCTGAGAAGAAGATGGCAGTAGGAGTGCCTCACATGCTACTCAAAATGGTGTATTGAATGTGAACTAACTGAATGCAAACACACACCAGTTGTCTCTAGTGAGATTAGAACCCTACATAACTATATACACCAGATAAGGAACTCCTTAAACAAGGACGACAGCATAAGTCTGATTTTTACAATGCTGTTGGACAACCTATAGTGGACGACATCATCAGTGCATGTTTAAGAGATATTGTTTAGATGGCCTGCATGAAATTGGTGGGTAGCCATGTACGACTGTCAAGATATTTGTACCCCATGGGACTGGATTGCTGACAGCAGGATACACACTTATGCTTCTCTGACTAGCACCACACACACACACACACACACACACACACACACACACACACACACACACACACACACACACTGGTTGACTCCAGTGAGATTTAGAACTCCTACCTAACTAGGTATCTTTATCAATGTTTGCAAGAAGACAGTGTGGGGTCTGCATGAAATGGCTGGGTAGCCATGTATGATTGTCAGGATATTAGTTCTGCACAGGACCAGACTGATGATAGAAGGATACAGACTGATGTCTCTCTGACTATGCACACACACTTACACATACATAGAGACATACATATAATGTGGCTGCTGTGCTAATTTAACACACATGCAAATATTTTGTTCCCATCTGCAAAACACAGTTAATGCTTGCAACACCCATGAAGTATGCTTTTGCCTCATCATAGTAGTCTTTATACATGATGCCATCATCATTATATGATGTGAGTAACATATCCTGTCATGAGAGTGGTGTGCAAAGTGTGATTTTCTATTTCCTGTTATGTTTCCAATGAGCATGTATATGTAAAAGATAAATTGTCAAACAAGATGCAAAAAGCTGTAAGGAATGCATGTAGCAGAACTGATACATATGTAGCTGTTTCCCACCATGTGTACTTTATACACTTATTGTCACATACAGACACACACATGCTTTGTGATCAGCATGGAAGGAACTCCACATGTGTTCATATTTGTGAAGAATTGCAATCCGCATTAATGCATGAATACAACAATCTAAATGTCTCTTGCCAGTATAAAGGTTTACATGGTATGTAGAATTGCAGTTTTGCTATTTATTTCTGTAGTGCAGTTGACATTTGAGAACTAGTACTGACATACCAAGTTTCAAGTGCATGGTTGCAGGTAACATATGATTTAGTGTAAATATATGTTCAGTCAGTAAAAATGCTTTCTTTTGGTGGGTTTTTACATAGATTTTAATGGGATGAAGACTAACTGAGCAGTAAACCTAAGTTCTTTATTCTAATAAGCACTTTCCATTGCACATTGACAAGTAGGTGGTTTGTGAGATTGATGGCAAAGTGTTTGTGCATGCAATAAAGACACTTACTTGAAGATGAGCACTACTTATCCATAGCAGATACTGTGGTGTTCATAACTTGTTCATATTGGAAATATATCACAAATTCTTTAACATTAACAAAGTATGTATACTGCTTTCCCCATTTGTATGTAGTTAAGCAATGAGCAAATGCAGGCCTCTGCTTTACTGAGAAACCAATCCAAGTTCCATGGGGTCACTTTTCTCTGCATAAACACACTAAGCAAAGAGATACAGGAGTCAGCACTTTGGACAGTAATGAGTGGAAGAAAACCACTGTCTCTGTGGTAGCAATGTAACAGCAGTGAGCTCTTATTTTGCACACGGATGATACAGGGTTCAAATGCAGCTCTAGTGAATTATTTTAAATAGGTATTCATTATATAACCAAATATAATGAAAACCTATTTAAAATAATTCAACAGAGCTGCATTTGAACCCTGTTCATTATATAACCAAATGAAAGCCGTGGTGGTGCAGTGGTAGTGTTGTCGCTTCACAACAAGAGGTTCTCCCATTCGATTCTTGGCTGGAGCGCCTTCTGTGTGGAGTCTGCATGTCCTCCCCGTGGTCTAGTGGCATTCAAAAGACATGCGTGAATGGGCGTGCCTTCTTTGAAGGTTGGGCGTTGAGCTGGCACCTCAGCACCATAAAAATCTACTGCCAATCATTAGCGGACTGGAGTTCCGCTGTGGCGACCCTTAACCGGGAAAAAGCCGAAAGAAGAACAACATTCATTATATAACCAAATAATTATATGTGATAGTTATTGGAAATGAGAGAAGGAATGACTACAGTGAAGGACTGTATACAATCAAACAGTACTCAATTGATTTAAGTCAACAGGTACACATATAGATTTGCATATTTAGACATCCATCAGTCTAAACAAATATTATATGCAGTTTTTAATATGAGTGCCTTTACTCTCCTTTAACTGTGTGTCACTTTAGTGCAGTGAGTTTAAGCAGCATTGCATGGTGGTAGCAGCACCATGCCATAGGATGTGAAGAATCATTTACTGTCACTCAGCATTGGTGTGCTATGCCAAACTACATGCAAATGCAGAGGACAAAAAGTGATGGGCTTCATTAGGGGGCTTTTCTACCATGTGTGTGGTGTGTGACTCTATTTTTTGACCAGATTAAAGGTGTAAAAATGGGGTACATAGGAAAGTGTTGAAATGGGGGGGGGGCAAGCAGGGGGAAGAATAAAGGGGATGCAATATAGGAATGCGCAGGAGGGAATTAGAAAAAAACCATAGCTATTCACTTCTTCAGCAGTGTAAAATGAACATGGATAGAATAATGGATGAATTTGGACCATCACTTCAACAGAGATGGGTGACAACAGCACAGTAATGTTATAGCCATTAGACCAAATCAAGTGTGTCGAGAAGACACATATACAAAGCAGAGAGCTATGTAGTGGACAATATTGATTTTTTTTGGGACAGGTGCCCATTTTTGTGTTTTTACTTCAGTAAGAAAGGAGTGTTGGGTAAGGGACATAGGTATGTCAGGGTCAGGTAAGTAGGATAGGTGTTGAAGTGGATACAGACAAAGATGGCAAACAAAACAAGAAACAGGGATGTTGAGGGACAGAACAGGCTGGGAGACACCATGACTGGGGATAGGGAGGGGACAATGGATGCCCACGCCCATCAAGCATGGGGACAGTGAGAATCTATTCCTCATCCTCAGAACTGTCATCTCTGTCCCCCTCCTCTTTTTGATGTTGCAATGCTTGATATTTTCTTTTGCCCAGCATTTCAGCGTGACACTTGACAGTTTATGGGTTGGTTGCTGCTGTATCGGTTAGTTGCTTAAATTTTGCAGACATGTATTGGGTATATAAATTTTATGATCTGACACATATTTTGCATGGCTTTACAAACTGATAAAAATAATTTGTAAAATGTGGGATTCAAACCTATGTATAGACAAAACATATTCTTCCACATAGGTGTTTTTTTCAACCTTGCCACAGAAGAAGTACTTGCCAGACATGGTCATTAATTATATACACATGATAAAGTGAGGGGTCAACCATGTAATGACCGTATGACCTAACAAGGTCCTGGTTTATAAATTCATGTGTATATGACTATCACTGAAGTATGAAGTCCATCCAAGGCCACAAAATAAAATTTTAATTACATAAACATAATTGTCAGTATACCGTCAGTCAGACATAATTTATATCAGCTCCAGTGCTATACATAGTCATTATTTATAATCATGTTTAGATTATTCTTTACTTTTTAACATTGAGTAGACACGCATTAATAAAATCAGGAATGTACTACTGGGGAACCTTGGTTCATCTAAATTGTGATCATTAACTTATAGCAGTTGCCACAGGGAAGGCTTGGATACAAGAGTATTTTTACATTCATTATAGTGCAGTGTGCTCATTGCATCTGAGACCTTATTTGTCAGACCTGCTCATTAATTATACATAGTTTCATAGGTTCATAGATTGGCATTAAGCTAACTGCCCCTGTGCGCCATTTTAAGCCTAGCCAATTATCCCTTGTGAGACTCAAATCCTGCACCTTGTGCTTGTAAGGCAAACACCTTAACCATTAGGTCACCCTCCCCCATACACATTAAGGAGCTGAGTGCTTAACATGTATGTGTGTGACATGAAAGTTAAGATAATTAATGTTTAATTGTAGAAACATAACTGATCTTATACTCAAGTTACATATTTAATATATATCTGATATTCTGTGTATTCCCAATGCACCTGTGACACCCCTGCACAGGCCCAGTAATCAAGGAGCCTCAACCCTCACCACTAGCATTAGTGAGAGATATACACGCTGGGAGGATGACAAGCACACACACAATAAAGTACAATGTCTCTTATGAGCACAGAGAGATCACAGTCAGTTGGGATCTGGTTTCCTCCACATTTTTCAGATCCCCAATAAGACTACCCACTGGCACAGCTATAGGGGTTTTAGATCTCAGCTGAGTGACCAAGCCAAGACCTCCAGCACCCTCTTTGTCCAACCAGTGCTTCAAGTCCCTGCTCAAGCTGCTGATACACACACACACACACACACACACACACACACACACACACACACACACATATACATACACACTTTGAGATATGATTTATACACAAACACACACCTGAGAAAGGCTGGCACAGGTTTACTAGCTATTCCCCTTCTGCCCAGACTAAAAGGTTCTACCAGCTGTCACCAGCCACTAGTTATCAACTACTTTTAAGGTCCTTACCAAAGGGTGCCCAATCTTACTGTGTAATGTTACTATTAATCCAAATGGTAAGTCTGACCAAGACTTTCAAGGCTAGTTAGGAGTGGCCTACACAGTGTCACCAAATACATATGCAAGCACTCTATGAGCTTAAATATCAATAAACAAACCAGCCACAATTAAAAGGTTTAAATATATTTAATAATAAATAACAAAAGAACAAGACAATACTCAAACAACACAGTAACTACAAAGTTCAGAATCACAGCAGATATTTTAAAACAACATTGCAGAACAGTCTTAAATAAATACAGAAAACATATAAACTATTCTTTCTATATTTCTATCTATATCTAAAAGATACTATGCCCTAAATAACTTACTTACAGAGCAAGGCAAATACAGATGAGAAGTGCTGAATGGATGTTTCTAGATCCAAGACAATATACAAAATGCACACACTTTCTCTGAGAGAGTTTTTAAATTAATAATTAGCATTACTGCTGGGTTAGCTCAGATGACATCACTCTTTGTCACCTGCCTTCAGTTCCCAAGCTAGCAGAAACTTAACAAAATTTAACATTTCTCTGTGAAAAATACATATCTCTCAGATGTTTGCTCAGAACTGGAAGTCGTAAACAATTAAATACTTTTACATTTTAGACCTAGTAATTACTTTTCTCCAAGCCAATAGAAAGAAACGTTAAGCTCTAGACATTGTATCTGCTTGCTGCATTGAAACTACCTTTTATAGCACATCGTAAAGCACTTTTAATTCAACTTATTTTCTTTAAGTTTTGCAAGTTAACTCTGTATGTTCCAGCTTCAACTATTAAAACATACATTTGCGCAGGCATATAGTTTTTATATGTTTCTATTCTTTTTCAGTAGGGAACACTGTGGTTACATTCTTGAAGCTCAGTACATAACATACAGTTCTGTATAAATTATAGCAATATTCACAAATAACATAGAATTATTTACAAATTTCCAGATAGATGGGCTGGCAGTATCAAAGCACCCACCTGGTATAAATATTTATTTTTATGTTAATTATTTTGAAATGTACAGCAACATGCAATACTACATAAGTAATATATCTTGCTACCTGCCTAAAATGCCCCTCGTTCCCCTCATTTTATGTTGGGAAAAGTACAGGGAAACTAAAGGAAAGAATAATAGAACATAAGCCAGAGATACATAGACAAATACAGCAGAATGTGTTAAGTAAGCATATTTTGGAGAAAGGTACTAAGCACACATTTAAATTTAGGGTGATGGAAACAGTGTATAAGCAAGTAAGAGGGGGTGATGTTAATAACCTTCTGGAGAATAAAGAATATGCATGGATCTTAAGACTGCAAACAGATGTATTACCAGGGTTGAATAACATTATTAGTATTAAGCCAGTTTTAGCAACTAGACAAATGCAACTGCACTAGGTATTTTAAATGTGTGTGTATATATATATATATATATATATATATGTGTGTGTGTGTATTCTTTTTTTGTATATGTACAAATAATTTGAACATGTAAAATATTTTTGTAATAAATATTTTATTAGATAGAATTATTTAAGTATATAGTTCTAGTATGTAATTATAAATTGAGTTGAAAGTATGTCTGAGTACTTTTAAAGGAAACTGTTTAAGGATCTACTGAACTGCTATATCTCTAAGCTAAAATGTTAATTGAATTATTGTAGAAATGATGTGATTAGCTGGCCGTGCTCACATGATTTTACCCTTGTTTTACAAAAAACTGAAAGAATGTTACAGATTATATATTGCACTGAAGAAGGATTTATATCCAAAAATTTTTCTGTAATAAAGGATTGACATTCTTGGAGTTGGAATTTTTTTGTTGCTTATTACCACAGGTGATCCTGACAGTGGAAGTGTAGATCTCTTACCACCTGATGTAAGAATATTTGCAGACTCTGATGATGATGGTGACCAAAGAGGCACAGTCATGGGAGGTACAAAAGATGAATCTAACACTGAAGTTAACATTCAGCCATCCCTGTATTTCCATCAAACACAGCCAGTAGGCCTATGCATACCTATTCCAGTGAATCTTCAGATATTGGACAGGTGGAGGGTGATGCACTTTATCAGGGTAGTGTGGTTACAGTGGCATCAGTGCCGGTTAACTATGGCTGTAGTCGAAGTGTGTGCAAGGTGCCACACAGGAGGATTTTTAGGGGTACTCATAGGAGGGCTGCTGCCTATCCTCCATCTGATCCTGATGTTTTGTTACATGCCCCACAATGTATGTTTAGGGCCAGCATGGAGGCATAGGCCTTTTCCAATAGGGCCTCCGAGGACAAGCTTAGGATTGTAGATGTGGCACAAGCTGACATACATAAATTCCTCTGCCATGTTGCCAGTTCAATTGATCAGATGAATGACATGATGGAACAAGCAGTGTCTGTGATGGAATGTCTGCTGGGAGGGAGATGGTATCAACACAGACATAGGTCAGCATTATCATCTGATGTTAGCCAAGATAGCCATATCCAATCATACTCCCATTGTAGCACTAATTCTACTGCTCCGTCAGTGATTGAGATGTCCACATCTAGACATGGTAAGCCATGTGGTCATGGTCCTGGGCATAATCATATGGAGTGCTCATCTAGCAGACATCAGCCACATTAATGTAGCAGCAGTGCATCTGACCATGGGCATGGATGTGCCA